>NC_138234.1:29419982-29672482 GCF_964197995.2 Scardinius erythrophthalmus
AGATAGATAGATAGATAGATAGACAGACAGACGGATATATAGATAGTCAGATAGATAGACAGACAGACGGACGGACGGACGGACGGACGGACGGACGGACGGACGGACGGACGGACGGACGGATGGATGGATAGATAGATAGACAGATAGATTGATAGAGTAGCAGATGTCATCATCTGCTTATACCGTGTGTCCTCTCTGTAGGGCACAGTGAGGAACAAAACCGGAATCTTTCCCGAGTCGTTCGTGAATATCATTAAACCTCTCCCCGAGAGTGACTCTGACGAAGAGGGCGGAGCTTCCAAGAACGGGAAGCGTGCTCAGGGTTCCTACAGCTGCCTGCGCTGCTATCTCCTGCAGCCAGAGGGCATCGATACAAGGTCAGAGACTCCTGCAGAGAGCCTGTGCACATCAGTTCATCTAAACATATGATCTTTTTAACCAATAATTAACCACTGTCACGCCTAGCAACCATATTGCAGCACCCTGGCAACCACCCTAGCTGTTGAATATGAATATTTCCCAGCTAATGTGACGCTTCTGTATGTGTATTTATTGTCTGCTGTAGGGACATTTGCGTTGAGGAAGATCTCTCGATTCAGCCGTCTCATGAAGATCTGCTCTCCCGAATGAGGTAATTTTATCCCTGTCCTAATCAGGTTCTCCTGTTTGACATACAATGCGTCCTGAATAAAATGAATAAAAGAAAGCCTCATTACTTAAATATTCTGCCATTTAATACTATGTCAAATCCCTAATCAGGTTATGTTTGCTTTTATTTTCTCATTCCCATCATTAGCATCTTTAATTTTGTTGTTCCTTTCACTGTGAGGAGAGCTGGTGTCTCTCTTTAATATTACCACCATGTTTCAGGCCTTAATTCAAATAGGGGGAGAAACACAGACAACAGAAAAACACCTAGGATGGGAAAGACAGTCTTTTTAAATGTCAAAGTTTCTGTTTTGGATTTTAGAAAACAAGAACACACCTTATTTATTTTTGTTGCCAGGTTTTGTAAAGTGCAATCATTATGAATGACTTTTCTCAAATTTCACACCTAGACACCGCCTAGCAAAAATCTCGGTTGCACTTTATTTTGACGGTCCCTTTAATTATTCTACTAACTATAAGTAACGTTGCAACTACATGTCAACTTGTTAACCTAACACTTAAAGGGATACTCCACTTTAAAATGAAAATTCTGTCATCATATTTATTCTGCTGAACAGAAAGGAAGAAGAATATCAGTAACCAGACAGTTACTGGTACCATTGACTTCCATAGTAGGAAAAAAATATACTATGGAAGTCAGTGGTACCAGAAACTGTCTGGTTACTGATATTCTTCTAAAACAACACGAGGGTGAGTGTATGATGACAGAATTTTCATTTTAAAGTGGAGTATCCCTTTAAACCTAACCTAACAGTCTACTAGTACTCTAATGACTGGTAGCTGACATGCAGTTTACTTGTAGTTAGTAGCAGGGCTTGACATTAACGTTTTTGCTCACTAGCCACACAGCATTTTCATTGTCCACAATTTTGACATCGATAGATATTTTTTTATATTATCTCATAATTTGACTGCAGGTTTATTATGCTGCTGTCACTTTAAGACCTGACGCACGGATCCATTATGCTGTTACACATGCGTATTCTTTCTCAACTGTTTACATTAAAACATAACTGACTGTGTTTACATGAATACTCACCAAGACTGGCATTTTGACACTATTTTGTGTGTATTTGACTGTTTAAGGGGAATAAGCACCAAAAAAACCTCAATTTAGTTCTGAGAAGGCGGCTTTATGTGCGAGCACTTCGTGTTTGAGCACAAAATCTGCAGGAATGAGTCAAATTATGCAATATACGCACAGTCCCACGCCGAAATTCAAGCCCTGTAACAGCAACAATATTCATCCGGAGCAAATGAAACGAGTGAGTGAGGAGAGGCGGGTTTGTGTGTAACTCGCTGTCGGAGAGATGAGAGAGAGAGAGAGAGAGAGAGAAAGCGCAGCTGGTATCGTGTATCTGCGGAAAATGAGTATTGGAAGCGTTTCAGATATTTTCACTTTCAAAATCAATATTTTTGACAACACTACATTGCACTTAAAAGACTGCAATTGAAAAAATGTATATATTATATATAAAATTCAACCCGTCAAAGTGTCTAGTAGGAGTGACTGTTACACGCCACTGCTGAAATACACCCGCTGTCAACACTGTCAACATTTATTCCAGTATATAAAAAATGAAATCTTCAAAAACAAGAGATTGATCCACACTACTTCAATGAGAAATCATTAGACATCTTAACAACAGATTTTATTCTCTCAACAAACAAGCATCACATAAAACGATGTCTCGAGGCCCATCTGTTGAGCAGCGCTGGATTAATGTTTAATAATAAACCTCATTTGCATGATTATGTTGAATATGCATTTGTTATTTGAATGCCGCATGCACAGTGTTAAATAATTACCATATAAGTCACATGACTGCTGCTGATACAACAAAGAGGCCTCAAATTGCATTATTCTAATTATATTTGCCCTTGTCATGACCGCTAAACTATTGTTCGATTTGTTTTTCTCCCTTCTCTCCTGTTTTCCCCTCAGGGCCGTCTTTCATGTGGAAGATATTGCTTTGAACTACCGGGACCCCATGGGCGATCTGATACGGATATTAGACGATGAAGACGTCGCTCTCATGGTGCAAGAGAGCAAACACACAGGGTCAAAGGTCAAACGACCTGTGAATCAGTATCCTTGGGAGCTGCTGGTCACACATGCCAAAGATCTGACGGTCTACAACACAGAGTATTAAAGGGGTGGTTGATTATGATTTCACTTTTTTAACTTTAGTGAGTGTGTAATGTTGCTGTTTGAGCATAAACAACATCTGCAAAGTTACGGCGCTCAAAGTTCAAAGCGGTTCAAAGGGAGATATTTGCTTTTAAAGAAATCGCTTTTTAAGGACTGCAACAAAGAGACTACACGACATTCCTCCAGGGTTAGTGACATCACCAACCCTAGAATTTACATAAACCCCACCCCCTGAACACGATTTATTGATTATCAAGACAGACTATGCTAATCAATATCTAGAAGATAACTACACATCAGCTACATGAATTCATCAACTAAACATTCAGAAATGTCCTGTTGCTTTCTACTGTACATGTTGTCACTTCTTCTTGAGCCTCTCCATCATTGTCGGACTCCGGTTTGAACATAAAAGGCTAAAAGTTTTTGAAATTTTCAGTGCATGTCTGTGTGAGTGCAAGCTGTTGAAGCTTTACATTTATGCATTTTGACAGACGCTTTTACCCAAAGCGACTTAGCTCCGCCCTCTGTGCCAGGAGCAGCTGCTCATTTGCATTTAAAGGAACAGACACAAAACTGTGCGTTGTTGCTCACCTTCAAAAAGTGACAATAGACCAATTTCGAGCCGACGTCACAGTTACGTCACGGCGTTAGCTGGTGGCAAAACAAAGGGCCAATACAAACCAGCACAGATTCGGCTACATAATAAGGAGCTTAAATTATTATTATTGTTATTAAATGTCATCTTGTTGTGTTGTTGGGTGCGAGAATCAGCGGAGTACAGGCTCCAATTTGAATTTGTATACATTGTTTTGATTGATTGTGACTAGACTTTTTGAAGAACCTGGTAAGAAAGGGTAATCAAATACATAGTTCAAAAATGAATATGCTGTATCTGGAATTTTTATTTCTAGAAAATATTCACATCATTAAAACTGCACCGTAATTTCACTCTTGACATTGGCGTCTTGTTCTGGCCTTGGCGCTGGCTAGGCAGAACTGTGGATCGTAGGCTACCGCACAAGTCTTGTGACTATTTAGTACAGTTATAGGCATCTAAAGATTTATATGCCCTCAGTTTCTCTTCACGCTCAGTTTCTCTATCGGGTAGGTGTAGATGTCAGGCCACTCAAGCGGGGGTAGCGTTAACGTTAATCCTGTCAGATCGTCCTTCCATTGACTGAGCGTGTACGGGTCTGGGATGTCCGTTAAAATTAACTTTTGCAAATAACAAATCGCGTTCCTGGACAGTGAGTGACCTTACACATTAAGATAAAATTGGATTTTCTCCAGTCATTGTTAAAAAAACAAGCTAACAAAACTGGCAAACTAACGTTAGTGAAGCGGCCAGAGGGATTGTTCTGCCTCCACCTAAGCTCCGCCCACAAAAAAACGTCACCATGTTTACCAACTGAAAAGGGGTCTATTGTAACATGCTATATAAAAATATCTATAAAACTTCACATACACACTCTGGGGACATCAGAGACTTATTTTACATCTTGTGAAAAGGGCATTATACCACTCCTTTAAGACGAGCGTGCTTTTCTACCACCTCTTCCCCGCGCATTCTTCATTATTTTAAGTGGTTTTCAAATTGAAAACTATTTTTTATTTTTTTTAAAGGGATAGTCCACCCAAAAATGATTATTCTAGCATTATGTACTTGCTCTTGAACTGTGTCAGGGGTAACACATTACAAAAAACTATTTATATTGGGGGGCAACATGCGGGAAAACTGCAGACTTGGCAACACGATGACGTTTAGTTGAGCTGTGCCCTCTACTGTACATGCGTGTATTTGAATTTACTTTTGCATTTGTACTTTTGGCTTTTTGGTTTTACTTTTGCCATGTGAGAAAAAGAATCGCACAAGTTACTAACTCAAATAAACTTTTTTCAATATTGTATTGTCAATATTTCCCAATACTGCCCTTGAATCGTTCTTTTGAGTCAGAATCAGTTCAGTTCACAAAATTGATCTGAATGATTCATTCATGAATCAGACTGATTCGGTTCTCAATTTACTGATTCACTGATACGATTACAACGGTTCACAGCTCACTGGAAGGAAAGATTATTTGTGAATAAAAACTACTTAATCAGCATATGGACCATTTTTATGGAGCATTTGTGTCTTTTTGAAGTTTAAAAGTTTCTTTCAATTGTTTTATGGAAATGCGAAACCATCAGAAAGTGGATAAGAGGGTGAGAAAATAGTGCCAAAATGTTCATTTCTGGGTGTCTAATTCTTTAACACAACCAGTATTTCACAGTGGAATCTAATGCTGAATATATTTTAAACATTTTCAGTGCTAATAAATACAGATTTTCTTCTGCATTATAAGTAGTAATGGTGGTCTGACATCTGTAGCGTTTCACTTATTTTGGTGTCTGAAGTGTTTAGCCAACTTCCTCTTTCAATTCCTTTCTTTGCAGGAAAAGTATTTTCATAAATCATGGGTGACTTGATGTGTGGTGCATCTTGACTTTAATGACATATGATGTATGCACTTCTGAATATGTACATTTTATTCAGTGAAGTAAAACAGGGAATGGTGCTGATATCTCATCTCACACGTATGTGTATTTACATCACACACACAAACCCACACACACACTTAAAGTTGCATGTGATTACTCTTTATGCTAGTCTGAGTTTGATTCATTCATGTGTAGAAGGAGCCTGATCGGACAGATATATCAGTGTGAGAAATGTTCTGAAACCAAATAAGCTGCTGTTAATCATTAGCGGTGTTTGCTAAGGCAATAAGCTTCACTAACACATTAGTCAGGGTTTGTGATTTCAATAAACCTCTAGCTGTAGGTATTAAACTTGATCACAACACTGGGTAACACTTTATTTTACAGTGTCCATGTTACATGTAGTTTCTATGGTTATTAAATTATGCATAATTACATGCAACTACCCATAAACCAAACCGGCAACACTTTATTTTACAGTCCTTGTTACATATACTTACCATAGTAATAACAGTAAATTATGCATAATTACATGCAACTAACCCTCAACCAAATCCTAATCCTACCCTAACCCTGTAGTAAGTACATATAGTTGCTTAATATTACTCCGTACTTAAATATATAATTACACTGTTGTAAGGACACCTTAAAATAAAGAGTAACCCAAAACTGTACAACAAAATTATGCTTCAAAATGTTTGTTTATTATTTATTATTACTTTTCATCTGGTTGTAAACTAGGCCTCTAAAATCATAAAACAACAACACAAATTGAAACATATATAATATAATCTATCTCTATACCTATTCTTTTTTTAATGTTATATTTAATAATATAATTAATATTGAATGAATATTAAAATTAAGATCACAAAATATAGGAATTTAAATTAACAATAGAACATAATATATTTATATACAGTATATAAATATATAATATATTTATATATTTCAATGTTTATTTATTTTAAAAAAATATACTGATTTCATGAATTTAAAAAAATAACATTATAAATAGAAATTAAGATGTTATATATTAAATTAGTGATATAATACTAATTATTTATTTAATATTTAATCATTTTCATAATTAAAACATTTAAGCTATTAAGTAAATAATGTTAACATAACATACTATTAATTTAGTATCAAGTATTTAGTTTCAATATTTTTCAAATAATAACTATTAAATAAGTAGAACATAAAATAAGATCCATTATATAATTAAATTAGTAATATAAATAATCATTTAATGATTATATTTTAAAAAATGGCAATTAAATTAATAATAGAATAAAGTATCTTATTAATTTCATATTTTTATTATTTTAATAATGTTTTTAAATATAAAAATAGCATAGAAAATAAAATATATTACATTTACAATATAATCTATAATGGGTTATTTATAGATATAGATACAGATTATTGGATATAAAAGATTACATGACTCGCATATATTTTTATGTTGTTTTCAATTTGGGGAAGAAATCATATGGCACATTGAAATCTGCAAGACAAGCAGTTTTGACACTTTTGGAAAAGTAAACACATTTGCGGTCAAGTTGGCACAGGCTGAAAGTTCACAACACTCGAGGATGTCGGCGTGACCAGCAGAGGCTGGAGTTGAACACCGCAGTGAAGATCTGCACTGATTCCCGAGACAGCCGTTTGACGGTGAGCTCCACTCTTTCTTCTGCTGCCCATTCACAGAGGATTCGGACTCATCTTTCATCATTTCCTCTCAATGTTTTTCCTGTTTGTTAGGGAACATTAAACATTTCCTCCTCACCTGCAGTTGTACAATCAGTTTTCCATGAGTCCAGACGTCTCTTTCTTCTTGACTCTGACTGCGCTGTGGACACCAGCCCTCACGGGATGTCCTCAACATGGCACATTTGCTCCAGGTGAGAGATGTTTTACTGTAACATGCATGTGTTTAAATGTGAGTTCACCCCATGTCGTAATTACCGTGATTACGAGATTTCAACTTGTAAAAAGCGTTCATGTCCTCATAGAGCTCGTAATAACTGGGAATTTTCTGAGAGCTCCTACTTGTACCTTGTGACTGCTGCAGATTGATTCTGGTGTTGATCGTGTTGCGATAGAAAGGCATAACAGCTCTGAGTAGAACATCATGTGTTGTCATCTCAAAATGACGGCAATTACGACACGGCGTGAACGCAGCATAAGCACATTTTCAGCTTTTTATTTGTCTTCTATTCCCAGAATCCTCTGCTCTGGAGTCTTTGGAGTGCCGTAATGACTACCGCACCCATATCCACTGCAGCTGGAGGCACGATCCTCAAATCCCACTGTCTCTGATCCACATGGACCCGGATGACCACCGGTGAGACCCAAACACACTGCATGAGACAGTGATATTATAGCAGTAATAGTCAGTTAAGTTACCTTTATTTATATAGCGCTTTTTACAATACAGATAGTTTCAAAAGCAGTGATAACATGAAAATAATACAACAAAGTTTGTTTCTGTCCTAAATATTCTTTAGTTCATTTCATTTATCTATACTATTTTAATAGTAAAATAATAATAATTTGGTTGTAGTAGAGTAATAATAGTAAAACAATATTAATTCAGTTTCAATTCAATTCAGCAAAATATAATAGTAATTATTAGTAATAATAATAGTCGGTAGTATTATTGTAGGGATAATAGTGAATCAGTCATAATTCAGTAGTAGTATACACTAAAATGTTAGTAATTATATCAGAAAAATCATTTAAAATGGTTAAATAAGCTACATTATACAGAAAAAAAAGGTAATGCATGTTATTTTACTGTAGTTTTAAAAAAACGTATAGTGTTCAGAATTTTATATGGTTTTACTTTATAATCATAGTTTTAGATTTTTCATTTATATTCACTGAGGCAGTGGATAAACTTTCACAGTAAGTTTACAGTAAATTATTGTAATTGTATTTATATTTACTTACTTTTCTAAGTAAAAAGTATGAGTCAGCTTACAATTTATGAGGAAAGAGGCATTCCCAGAATGCTTTCCACTAATATTTTTTTTTACAGTAAAGTAAAAAAAAAAATGTAAAAAATATTACAGTGTTTTTACTTGCTGTTATGATTTAGGCCCAAGTTTGTGATTAAAGATGTGCTGGATTTTCTAACTGAGTAAAAATGAATGAATGATATGTACAATAAATACACAATCGCACAAGTTATAACTGAAATATACCGTATGATTGCTTATTTTTGCTTTATTCCAGAGTATCTCCCTGTGTTCAGACTCCTAAGCCTTCCCAGAATCCTACTGGGCAGGAGAGAGTTTGTTGTCGGTATAACACATCTCTGTTTGCCATCGGCTTCGATGACGTGTTCTTCTTCCACACGCCGCACTCTTCTGGCATTTCCAAAACCTTCAGACTCACAACATTCGGTACAATTAGTCCAGTAAACGTAAACCATAGACATGGGGATATTTAATTGAATTAATCAATCAACGATACTATTGATCAGCATTACCGAACGTAGACGTTCCACTAGAAACAAACATCGATGTATTGTTCTAATCTATTACTGTGAAGCTGCTTTGATACAACCTGTGTTGTGAAAAGCGCTATATAAATAAACTTGACTTGACTTGACTTGACTTGACTTGACATACTTGAGCACTGGCTATTTGTGTTATGCAAGCTCAAGCTATGTCTACTATTAACTTCCCTATAGAAGATGCGGATCCAGACTGGAATTTTGACCAGATAGATGACACCCCCCCTCCCTCACGTCTGACCTCTGACCCCTTCAGACTGCATGAACAAGAGCGCTCAGTGAGTGTCAAAATGACCCCGCTTTCAGTCAGAAGTCACTCTAAACTTCCCTCATGATTTTTTTTTTCCAAAAAGACCAACCCTGTTCTTACGGGAAAACGTAACTATTTTACGAGGTGGCAATTTCGTATATGAAAACATATATTTTTTTAGAAAAAGTAAACATGAACACTGTAAAAAATATATGATCAATAAGTTATGGCAACATTGTTTTAACTCATCAAAATAAGTTAAGCTATTTTAGCTTTTTTCGCGATTAATCGCATCCAAAATAAAAGTTTGTGTTTACATAATATATGTGTGTGTACTGTGTATAATTATTTTGTATATATAAATACACACATATGAATGTATTTATTTAAGAAATATTTGCATGTATATATATATATATTTTATACATGATTTATATTATATAAAAATATAAATATTTTATATATTAATAATAACACATTTTTCTAAAATATATACATGCTTGAGTGTGTATTTATATGCACAAAATAATTATAAACAGTACACACACATATATTATGTAAACACAAACTTTTATTTTGGATGTGATTAAACGCGATTAATCGTTGCCCAGCACAAGATTCACCTTTTTTTTTTAAGTCAGTTTAATGTAATTTACGTTGAATAGACTTAAACATCCAAGTTTATTGTACTTGTAAATTTAAGGCAGCAACTTTTTTTTTTTTTTTTACAGTGAAGACACACCCCTAAGCCTAACCATCAATGGGACGTAAAACAGATTGTATGAAAACATACAAATGATATTGTACAAATTCATACAAATTAGCCACCAATTCTGAAAAACGTAAACTAGTTACGAATTGCCATGAGCGTGTTGAAAATACTTTTTTTTCTCGAGTTCTTTGTGAGTGCTTTTGTTGTTTGTCTAAAGCTAATCGACTTATATGTTGCACTTTTGGAGGTGGAGATTAATCATGAAATAGTCAAGGATCAGAAAGGCGGGAAAATTCATACCAAATCAACACAGAAAGACATGTTAGGCAGCGAGAAAAAAGCTGAGGTGTTGTTTGAAGGGCCAGAACTGATATCTGAGTGTGAGTATAAAGAGAAACCCAGTCAAAGTCTGTGATCAAGTGGAGCCCCCTGGTGTCCTGGAGTACTATAGACCCTTATTTATTTCAGACACTCTCCCTGGTCCATCTAACCTACACTGTGTGCTCAATGGCGGGAAGAATTTGAGCTGTAGCTGGGATCTCAGGACAGATCTGACCCGGTACATCATCTACACGCTGTCCTACCGGACACACTCCACTGCGCTGTGAGTGTTTAAGAGTGTTATGGATGATGTGAAAGATGTCTTTAACTCTGACAGGTGTAATCTCTCTCTTTCAGGGCTAAGTGGGACTGTGTTGAGAAGGTGCAGGTCACAAATGAAGGAGGCTTTTTGAGGACGGTAGGTGTTTTCAGCATCTTTGAGCCTGGAGTGCTGCAGGTGCGACTCACGCCAACGCCGTTGACCAAAGTGATCCGCGCTTACCAACACAGTTAGTACAGATAACCCATCCTCTTGAGAAACACTTGCATGCTGAGTGCTGCAATTGACCAATCACAGTCAAGTATTCCAGAAAGCTGTATTGAGTCAATAGTTATTGATCCGGGTCTGTGCCTGTGGTCTAGTCCAGCCCGCATGTCCCACGGGTCTGAGCGTTGAACTGAGAGGAGAAGACTGGATCCTGAACTGGACTCTGACAAAGTACCGTACTGTACCTCTCACTACTGAACTCAAGTACTGGAGCATACTAACTCCTGTGAGTATTTGACTACTTTTCCAGGCAATAGTTATTAATTATTATATAAAAAAAGGGTGTTTCTTCAACTTTTAATCTGGCAATTTTATGCCCTAGGAGATGATTTTTAATTTATAATTAAAATGTAAGTTTTCTTTGATGGTCATATTCTTTCATATACACATAATATCATGCCTTAATATGTTTTATTTTGATAATTTTATTTACTGTTAACATAAATATAGCAATAAGGTTTACAGTGTTTTTACATACTGTTCTGATTTAGGCATATATATATATATATATGCCTAAATCAGAACAGTATGTAAAAACACTGTAAACCTTATTGTTATATTTATGTTAACAGTAAATAAAATTTTCTGTTCTGATTTAGGCATACATATATATATATATATATATATATATATATATATATATATATATATATGCCTAAATCAGAACAGTATGTAAAAACACTGTAAACCTTATTGTTATATTTAACACAAGCTATAACACAACATACTATTTGTCTATCCAATATTTCCAATATGTCTATCCTACTTTTACTGTGTAAAAACTATTCATATAAAATTTTTAAATCACATTCCACATTTCCACAGCAACTTAAAAACAATTAAGCAATTAATAAAGTTTTTTCAAATGTCAGTTTACTTGTTTACCAAAGAGACAACATTTTTATATATATATATATATATGAGACTTGTGATATGTGAAGAGAACAACTTAAAATCAAGGAAAATACCACTGTAATTTTGTTAAATTATGCCTTAAATTAGCCTTAAGCTAGAAAAAGTAGTCAGCCTTTTTATGCCAAAAATGTTCAAAACGTACTTTCCATCACAGAATTTTATTAACTCGTTCCCTGCCAGCATTTTTTTTTAAACCGTTGTCAGCCAGTTTTGATTTATGTGCTGTTGAATGTTTGATGATCGCATTAGATTACATATGCGCAGGCAATGCTTCTATGATTGTTTCTGCTTCTTCTTCACTTGTTTTTGGATCCAGAGATTCAGTACTCTTTCAGAAGATGCATAATAGCACCCCCTACCCTATAACAGTGATAACATGGATTGACAGAAAATTCCGTCAATGGTGCGGAAAGAGTTAAACAATACATCATTAGAGATATCTGAAAATGACACTGAGGTAGAAATGTTTGCAACTTTGCCAAAATAATGGGGAAAAAGACAGAATTATGTATATATATATGTATATATATATATATGTATGTATGTATGTATATATATATATATATATATATATGTGTGTGTATATATATATATATATATATATATATATATATATATATATATATATATATATATATATATATATATACATATATACACTTTTGGACATTATTAGCAGAAGTGTGTAAAAGTGTTTTTAAAAGAGAGTCTATCTTTCTAAAAGGTCAAAAGTGCTGTAGCTGAATAAACACCCACTTTCATTCTCTAGTGCATGTATGTTAACTTCCTCTTTGTCTGTAGGAGGATGTGAAGAGCATCTTTCTCTCTGATGGAGAGATGGTGTTTGCTATATCAGAGCGTTCTCTCAAGGGTTCCTCAGAGTACCAGGCTCAGGTTCGCTGTAATGTGAGCTCAACCAGACGTTCAGGATGGCGTTACACTGGATATCCCTCAGAGTGGACCGACCCCATCTACTGGACCACACAGCCTGGTCTCTACATATCTACAGTGTTTTACAGTACAAGATACCATGATACATTATACAAACCTTATCAATGTATGTTTTTGCTCCAGAGCCTCTTGCGCCCAATCTAGTTGCATTGCTCCTTTATTTCCTCATCGCGACTCTCGCGTCAGCCGTCTCCATCGTAGTTTTCATCGTTCTGGTTTTTCTTCAGAGGTAAATAAAATTTGATTCCTTTTTAATTTATGAATTGCAAAGACAGAAAGTGGAAGTCTTTCTTCTCTCTTCAGAAGACTTAGAGAATGGGACGTGTCTCTTCCCTCTCCTGTCCACAGCAAAGTCTCGGAGGTGTCACAGGTAGGTTGACCTGGTAACCTGGTAACCACATCACTATGGCCATTCCTGGCATCAAATTTGGTGGAAACCATCGGTTGTTGATTGGTTGCAAAAGATGATTGACAGACAAGTGGGCGGCCTTTCGACTTGTCGCATTAGAATTTACGCTAAAAATGCAACGGGCCCTATCATACACTCGGCGCAGTGCAGCGGCAGGTGCGGCGCAAGTGTTTTTTGCTAGTTTCAGCCCAACGCAGTTATCATTTTCACGTCCTGCGCCATGTTGTTTAATAGCAAATGCATTTGCGCCCATTTGTGCATCCATGGGCATGCTGGTCTGAAAACGAGGTGTGTTAAGGCGCATTGTTGACGTGTTGTGATTTTGAGGCAACTGAAACCTGGTCTAAGTCAATGACGCAGAATTTGTTATTTAATTTATTATTTAAAGAGCACGTTAGTAATATGCCCATATAGATGGGTGCACAATGCTCATACACTCTGCTAATTACACACACAGGGAAACAGCACACAAACATGCGCAACTGGCTTTTAAAGGGAATGGGAGATGAGACTCTGATCTGAAAATGGCCGACCATTTTTCCTGTTGTTAAAATAGCAAAAGTGCACTTGCGTTGTGAGCTTTAGACCATGCACTGTCTTAGATCGTTAAAATAGGGCCCAATGTCTGACTACCTCCGAATGCAATTTTTTTTGGACTCTTGAATTTGTTGATTTCCAATTCTTGTCAAATCAATAATTAGGTGTAAACGATGCCTATAATCTTTTAAACCCAGGACTCAATCATAAGCTAACTGAGCGAGTATCCTGTTTTCTGCTAGCATCCTCAGATGGACCACTTACCCTGCTGTACCGTACTGAAGGATCCAGAAATCAGCAACGCTCAGATTGTAGATGTCCGTCCGCAGTTTTCCTCATTGTAAGTTAACTATAGGCTTCATTCCTGGAATGCTCTGTAATTTTGGGAATGGTAAGTCTTAAAATTCTTAAGTAACAGATAAAAAGGGAAGTTCAGAACATGAATATGACTATTTCCATGCAGCGACTCAGAAAATATCTTGACCGCCGACGGAAACAACCGCTGCCGTGAAATCGAGGGTGATCGAGTGGTTTTGCATGTTGATGATCCATGCCTTCAGTCCTCTGGGAATGTGATGGGAATAGATGGTACATTCCAGCCCAACTTCCATAACCCAGTCCTCCCATGTTCAGAGGGATACTTGCAGAATCCTGCAACTTCTGTCACCAATACCCAGAAAGCTTGGCAAGAAGATTGCTCTCTGAATGTAGAAATGGATGACGGGTACGAATATTAGTGGTGTATTTACTCAGCAAACATAGAAGGACACTGAAAAACAAAAGGAAGAGAAATCGCAGAAACTCTGCGCTGCTGTTTCCACAGTGACCACCAGAGGGTGGTGCAGTACTACATTATCTACTGTATTTTGAGACTTTGGATGACGCCAGGGCTGTCCAATCCTGCTCATGGAAGGCCACTGTTCTGCAGAGTAAACACACTGGAACCAGCTAGTCAAGATCTTCAGGATTACAAGGAAACTCCAGGCAAGTGTTTAAGTGCACGCTTGAGCTAAAGACATTGGCCCTCGAGGAGCAGGATTGGACACCCCATGAGCCTTGGTGCGCATTACTGTTTTACTCAATGAAGTCTTTTTAATCTTTGATATGGTGTCTTATATAACTACTAAATATTTACCTTAGTACCTGTATGACAGGAAAATGATTCATTATTACTCATAGACAGCAATGATAGTAAATAAAGATCTCCTGTTTCTTAGATTTTTTTTCCCTGAGCAATATACTTTGCTTATTCTTAATTGTGTCTCCCCCAAAGCAGCAGTTCTTAACCTTTATGAATCCCCCCCATTGTCCACAACAAAATTCGAAGTCTCCTCAACTTTTGACAGTTGTTTAAATCCGTAATCCGGTAGGTAGATTATTTATAGGGTATGTAAGGAAATGGATTTTTAAAATATATTTTTTACTCACAATCTATTTTACTCACAATTCTAGCTTGGTATATTCATCATAAAATGGAGTTTTACCATTTTGTTTAATTTTTCATTACTTTTCCGGTACTAGAATTCTAACTACAATTAAGCTGCCTCAAAAATCCTCAAGACTGTGGGAAACAGGTTCTTCAAAGGAGAAAAAGTTGTTGAGGGGTGAATTCAGATAAGAAATATCATGATGTTCAGTTGTTTTAGTTTATTTTAATGCTGGTTTTATCTTACTTAAAATTTTTTTTAAAGTGGATCTATTTCAAAGCCCAGTTTCAAAGTCTTGATTTTGTTTTTGGGTTTGCATGCTTGAATGTTCAAAAAACACATTATTTTCCCCGTATTTGACATTGTTGCAGCACCTCTCTTCCCAGTCTGTCAGTAACGCTCTGTTTAGTTCCTGTCTCTATGAAGCCCCTCCTTCAGAAAGTGCAGTGCTCTGATTGGACAGCTGGATCAGTGTGCTGTGATTGGTCAAGTGCTTCAAGCGTGTTTGGGAAATGCCACACCCCTTTCCATAACCACGAGTTTAAACACACTATTAACGCAACTCAACCTCTTACATTTATTTTGCGAATGACTTGGGCAGGAATTATTTAAATTAGGAATATTGTGACGTGTTCGTTCTCGGAAGAAAACTCAAAACTACAATGGAGGCATTTCATGGAGTTCAGAAACATTGCGCAGTGATACAGAGAATAACTCCCGCTGGAGGGACTTTGTGCTTTTGTAACTTTGTGGACCTTTTTCATGCTCAAACCACAACATTACACTCTAAAGAAAGCTGAACATTTAAAAAAAGCATCACAGGTCCTCTTTGCATCTTGCAAGATGCATCTTGAGTTTCAGAAGAGATCTCAACATTGTCTCAAATTGTGGATATTTTTATTTTATTTTTATTAAATTTCAATATGAACTCAAAAATGTCTCAATGGACATGTTGGTGTAGCTGTTTTTGTGTCTTTAGCTTGACTGATAGAGCGTTGTTGCCAGCTAGTTTGATTCTTGAATAAAATTTGATGTGTTTGTATTTTCTTAACTCGTTTGATTTCTAAACATCTCACTCTGCCACTGTAAAGAGCACACTTTGTGTTGTCGGCCTCGCGGCTGTTTTCATTGTGTGTTTTCTGAATGACTCTAGACGCGTGCAGCAAACAGCTGTTTGACTCTTAAGAATGAGTAATTACCATTCACACTCTTATTTCAAGATGTTATGTGCGAGTGTATGTGTTTCTCCAGGCAGTGAAGGTCTGCTTGTCAAAGGAAACAGCTGTCATTTGAACAACGAGGCGACTGAAAATAAAGAGGTAGAGATATGTGTCGTCACGCTCCTTAAAAATGAACGACAGAACAGAGATTCATTTTCAAAACTAGGGTGAGTTCAGTCAAAATAATTTTAAATGTGTTTGTGAGTCACCTAATCTGATGGATGGATATCTCACCTGTATCTTCCACACCTGGCTGTGGGCTGAAGGCCAAAACACACAAATGCACACTTTTTTATTTTACTAGTTGCATGTTAGTTTTTCTCAATATGCTGCATGATTTGTGGTAAAATTGATGTCTGTAAATGGCAGGTGAAGTTACTTACCGAAGTTCAAATCCCTCTTGTACTTCTTTCACATCTGGCTCGCTCAGAAACAGCTGTGTCTGCCACGGCCTCCTCAGGATTTATGGCCCACCTCTCTACACCTTCACTCATCCCTCGTTCCTCTCCATCAGGTGCATTCTCTTCCCAGCTATTTCGCTTCCTACACTTACACTTTCACCTTCTCATGCACCTCTTCGTCTTTAATCTCTTTAGTCTCTTGATCTCCCGAAGTCTCGACCCTCATCGTACCTTCCTTTAATTTCCACCCGTCCCCCTATATGCCTCTCACGACCTGTTTCAGATCTGTCACTCACAACTGCCTCTTGAACTCTACTACCACCATCATCCCATCTGTTTTGCCCTCTCCCGTCTTTCCTTTCGCTGTTTCATTCACACCCTTTCCCTCTCACCCTGTTTTCATCAATCACCATCCATTTACCCTTTTTTCCATTTCTGTCTGTGCCACCTAAAGCTAGTTACAGCAATATTAGGAAAAACAGGATTTCCACAATGTAAAGATCTCACCATTTAACCAGTTTACCATAAAACGCTGCAGAAATGGACCAATGAGAAATAGCTGTGGTTATGAGGTCACAACCATGAGGATATTAGACCCCCTTTATGACTGACTCATTTAGAGGCACTATTTGATTTGAAATCTTAAAAAGGCCGCTACCTTAAAGGTGCAGTGTGTAATTTTTAGCGGCATCTAGTGGTGAGGTTACGAATTGCAACCAACAGAAGTTACGGTGGCCGACAGGAGAAGATGTCGTCGTCTGAGACTGCAGAGAGTAGCGAGTTAAACAATGAGGTTTCTTTACAAAGATAAATAAAGCTAATTATTCTTTAAAACGATATGTTTTTGCGAATATTATTATGACTTGTTCATCATTGTGACAGTGTTTTATTTGCTGACATTAGCTTGCCTCCTCGCACAAAGAACAACATAGTAACGAAATGCGTTTGTCCGTTTAGGGCTACTGTAGAAACATGGCTTTGCAAAATGGCTATTTTCAACGTAACGTTTTCCGCGGTGTATGTAGATAGAAATGGCTCACTCTAAGGTAATAAAAACATAACGGTTCATTATGTAAGGTCTTTATACACCACTCAAAACATAGTTATGTATATTATATTGCATTTCTGTCAACAGATCCTCCTAAATATTACAGAATGCACCTTTAAGCCCAAAGTATACTTCGGCCGACAATGTTTCGTTGCAGTTCGCGCGACAGGCAGGTCCATGGAAATGGCACAAGAAACCTTGTCTAACATTATAAATGAACCTCACTGGGGAAAATGCTACAAAAGTCTAGCACATGGCCTTATAAACGAAATGAGTTTTTCTCCACTCTCACCCTCCATCCCTGGCTTGAGCTGGCCATCAGAAGAAAGAAAAGATGAGTGTAAGTTCCCCTTCAGCAATACATTCCTCCATGCTCTATCTTTTTTAAGTTTGGCTAACCTCCAAACTCAAGCAAGTAGTGACAGTCAGAAAATCTTCTGATGTACCTTTACGGGCCTCCGTTCATCTCACTTTGCATTCCTTTCGCTGTTTTCTGAGAGCCTGCTTTTGTTTTAGTGATTTCTGGTTGACATCAGGGTGGGAGTTTAACAACCGTCACCGTAACGCCTAGGTTGCTGCCAAGGTGTCATGCTGTTGCTAACATGTCCCAAGTGTTTTTAGCACATTGCACTGTGGTTGCTAGAGTATTAGCTGGTTGCCATGGTGTTGCTATTTCTAAGGTATTCTAAGTAGTTTATATATATTGAATAAAGACATGTAAATTATAAAATGTATACAATGTAATAGAGTGTTCTGGTTAGTTTCCAGGGTGTTGCTAAGTTTTTCTGAGTGTTTTTTTATCCTGTTGCTATGCAGTGTCAAGGGGTTTTTAGGTGGTTGCCATGGTGTTATGTGGTTGAAAAAGTGTTTTTCACCATTGTTTTACAGGTGCCAAAATGTTCCAGTTGGTTGCCAGGGTGTTGCTAAGTTGTTCTGAGCGGTTTTTATCATGTTTCTATGCAGTTGCAAGAGGGCTTTGGGTGGTTGCCAAGGTGTTATGTGGTTGGAGAGGTGTTCTGAGTGTTTATTTCCATTGTTATATAGGTGCCAGAATGTTCCAGTTGGTTGCCAGGGTGTTGCTAAGTTGTTCTGAGCGGTTTTTATCATGTTTCTATGCAGTTGCAAGAGGGCTTTGGGTGGTTGCCAAGGTGTTATGTGGTTGGAGAGGTGTTCTGAGTGTTTATTTCCATTGTTATATAGGTGCCAGAATGTTCCAGTTGGTTACCAGGGTGTTGCTAAGTTGTTCTGAGTGGTTTTTGTCATGGTGTTATGTAGTTGCAACAGGGTTTTGGGTGGTTACCAAGGTGTTATGTGGTTGCAAAGGTGTTCTAAGTACTTTTCTCCATTGCTATACAGGTGCCATACTGTTCCAGTTGGTTGCCAGGGCGTTGCTAAGTTGTTCTAAATGTGTTTTTTATTATGGTGCTATGTTGCAACAGGGTTTTGGATTGTTGCCAGGGTGTCATTATGCAGTTGCTAAGGTATTCTATGGTGTTTTTTAGCATGTTACTAGGCAGTTGCTAGGGTGTTGCAGGTGGTTTAAGGTGTCATTGGTATTATTATTACTTGTTTTATCATCTGACCATTTTGAAAAGTAATAGCACACCTCCTCAACAAACTGCACAAACTGAGGTTCATGTCTGCACAACAAGTTAAGTTTAACATTAGCCACTTAGCATCAGCATCGGATTGGCTCTTAGACCCGAAAGGCTACATTCATGAAAATATACTATATATAAAATATATATATCTGTTGTTTTGTCTGAGATTCTTGTTGACGGTTTTGTTGTGCTTGATGTTGTTCTGCTTTTAGCCAAATTTGAGGTCGGACTCTCCTTATAGCTGCGCTCAGTGCTAAAGTTAGGGTGTGCATGCAGTATTCATGAATGCCCGCTTTCCATCATGGTGATGGACTACAGCTCTTTATATAGCTGCAGAACGACTGATGAGGGTCGTCTGGTGCTGCAAGACCTCCTCACTGTGAGTGTGTTCATGTGATTCATCATGTAAATGGGTCCATTTGCCACGGAAAGACACAATTAGCCATGAGACTAATGACTTAATGATCTTTCCAGCTAGTGTTATCATGATGTCAGGCTCTGTGCAAAAACCCTATATGTAAAATGCACTTTAGTGGTAGGGTTTTTGGGTGGTTGCCAGGGTGTTGCTATGTGGTTGCTAGGGTATTCTATTTGTTTTTTTGCAGAATTGTTATGTGGTTGCTAGGGAGTTCACTGTGTTTGCCAGAGTATTATGTAGTTGGGAATGTGTTTTGAATGGTTCTTAGCTCTTGGTGGTTGCTAAGGTATTAAGTAGTTTTTAGAACATTGCTCTGTGGTTACTAGGGTGTTCATGGTGGTTGCCAGGGTACTGATATGGGAATGTTAAGGTATTCTAAATGGTTTTTTTAGAACATTGCTATGCAGTTGCTTGGGTGTTGATATGTGGTTGTTAAAGTATGCTAAGTGTTTTTTAGCACGCTGCTATTCAGTAGCTAGGGTGTTCTGGATGGTTTCCAAGGTTTGTTATGTGGTTGATAAGGTGTTTTAATAGTTTTTAGCATGTTGCTATGCAGTTGCAAGGGTCTACTAAGTGGTTTTTAAACACATTGCTTTGTGGTTGCTAGAGTGTAATGGGTGGTTGTCAATGTATAATATGTTTTTTAACACATTCTGGGTGATTTTTAGTATTGAAAAGCAGTTGCTATGGTGTTCTTGGGGACTGACAGGGTGTCATGCGGCTGTTAAGGTGTTATAGGTGATTTGTAGCCCATTGCTATTGAGCACATTACTATGTGGTTTCTAGGTTGTTCTGGATAGTTGCCAGGGTGTTATGCAGTTGTTATTCTGGTTGGTTGCTAAGTTGTTGCTACTGTTGCTAAGGGAAAGTTTCACACTTGTGATTTAAAAGTGGGGTTTGCACTGCTTTTTTCCTGGGGTTATCAAACCCTGCTCTTTTTTTGCATTGTTAACCCCACATTGCAGTGACAAATGTGTACAGTGTGAAACGATGCCGTGTTAGAATATTACGACTAGACGCTTAGCAAATGACAACCAATCGTGTGCCTCATATTGAAACACAGTGCATTGTTGACGACAGGCCATTGAATTTTTAAAAAAAATAAATGTAATGCGGTACATTTGCGGTACATAATGGCGGTAATGCGGCCACAACATGAAGCAGAGTGTGCATTATTTTCAAAAAATTCAATGAACCGGAGTATATATAATTTCAATTACTGTATACTACAGTTACCACACCTCAAGACATTGTTCAGATGTTGTATTTAAAGACATTTGTCAGATTTCTGTCCTTAAAACGCTCTTGTGTGTAGGACTAATGAAAATAATTTAACGTTTTTATCCCATTGTTTATTATGTTTATTTGCTCTGTCAGTGTCGTTGCGGGTTTTGCTTCATTTGCTGTTGTAGGCTGTAAAGACCTTTGAAATAACGGAAATCATTTGGTGAAGTGATATTGACATGAAATGCGTTTAAGACATGCCTAGAAATACTTTTTGTTTAAATAATTGCACACCTTAGTACATTCGTCAACCAATCAGATTCAAGCATTCAGCAGCCCCGTTCTTTTTTTTTTCTGGTGTTAACCCTACTACATTGTGGTGCCAAACGTGTACAGTGTGAAACAATGCGGTGTTAGAATGTTACAAAAAGACGCTTAACATCCAACAACCAATCAAAAGCCTCATATTTACATCACATGCTTTGGACAGTCAGACGTGACGGGAAACACGTGAATTGGACATGTTTCATTTTTAGCTTTTAGTTCAAAAAAGTATTCAGGATAAACTTGATTGTACAGTTGGCAATGCGTAATATGAGGATGACAGTGACATTGCAAATATGCAAATAAGAGCGCTAACACATGGTTTAGGAATGTACCGTGTGAAACAGCAGCGACTGTTTAACAACTGTTAAACCTGGTAAATTATGAGCAATGTGAAACAAGATGACTCAGAATTCCGTTTAGAATTCTAGAATTGGTTTAGAATGACCCTGTGTTAACAATTTCAACTGTGAAAAGCCCTTTAGTGTTTTTTAGTATGATGGAAAGCAGGTGTAACAGATGTAGAGAGCTGTACGTGTAAACCTCACTCCCCTGATCTCAAGAGGTGCATTAGCGACTGATGCTAGCGGCTTTGGTCTTTAGCGTCCTTGTTAGCGCACCCGCCTCCCACCCCAGAGACCCCAGTTCAAAGCCTGCTCAGAGTGGGTCGAGTAGAACCAGTTACACAGGTGCAAGGAGTGTATTTTTTTTATCACATGCTTCAGTTTCTAGGGTGTTCTGGCCACACAATTTGATGTAACAGTCATATCCATAGAGCAAACGGTGCAGGACAAGCTGTGCTGAAGCTTTAATACTTTGCGTTAGGGGTTTGTTCAAATCACTAACACTAAGTATGAACATATAGTATTAGTGATACTGACCTTAGGCAATCCAAGTACACTGATCCTTCTTAAAAAGTTTTTAAAATGGTTATCAACATATAAACAACCCAAAGGTGTCCTGATTTGAATGTCCTTTACTAAATTTATAATGCATTACTGTAAGTCACAGAAAGAAAAGGTGAAATTAATGAGGAGAGAACAGATGCTTCACTGGAGGCTTTCTAAGAAAATAACATCACTCACAGTACTCAGAAGAGAGAGAGAGAGAGAGAGAGAGAGAGAGAGAGAGAGAGAGAGAGAGAGAGAGAGAGAGAGAGAGAGAGAGAGAGAGAGAGAGAAAGAGAGAGAGAGATCAGAGGCTTATGCAAGTCCACAGAGATTTGCTCTCCATTAAAATGAGTCGAAACGCATGAGTGTATGTGTGTGTGTTTGTGTGGCAAGACAGACTCAGGGTCAACTTCATTAAAAAGGTTTAAACGTGACATCATCCGTTCGTTATGCAGATGACCTGACAGCATTAACAGAAAGATCTAGAGAGGGATTATTATAATAAGGACTGTATGCTAATATTGTGTCAATGATATGCAAATTTAAGGATTTGAGTAGAGTATCATTGGTTCACATATAAGTGAATTAGAGATGATGATGATGATGATATATATATACACATACAGTATATTTATATTTATATTATTAATACAATGTTGTCAATTATATCCAAATTCAATAAGCAGATTAGCAGTTAACTGGTTAAAAGCCGAATAAAAGTTAGGGTTATAACTATACACAACATATAACAAAACTATTATATATATATATATATAGAGAGAGAGAGAGAGAGATAGAGATATATAATAGTTTTTTAATATATGTTATATGTATAGTTATAACTACCTTTATATATATATATATATATATATACATATACCTGTACATATATTCATTTCTACCTATTGAATATATATATATATATATAATATGTTGTATATATATATCTATATACATACTGTATATGTGTGTGTGTGTGTATACAGTGTATGTATGTATATGTGTATATATATATATATATATATATATATATATATATATATATATATATATAAATAGCCAAATTGATGTTTATCATCCTGCAACTGCTACATGTGTCTTCTTTTGTTCTGTAGTTTACAAGTGTGTGTGTGTCTGCACACTGAGACAATGCTGGAATTTGTGGAACGCAGTTTGCACTTCCTGTGTTTTCATCTTGTCGCTAGGTACCATTTCCTGTCCAAGAAACGGAAAACACGGGACCCAGTCACTAAATATCCACGAACACACAGACATGCACTCACAAACACTCCACAAAACAAGTTTTATGGCACATTGCGGCACCGTGACCCTCACGGGCCACAAATGAGGTCCCCCATAAATTTGTTTTTCGTGTTGTTGGTGTAACAGTCAAGCTCTCCCATCGGATCTGAGTTCCCCAAACGTCTGAGTACACATCCTTCATGCTCACTCATGAAAAATGCCTTTGTCTTGTGCTGGAGGGGATGGAGAAAAGGGAAGCAGATATTTTCATGAGCACGATGTTCCTGTTTTTCTAAAGTTTGGTGTAAATATGTGATGCAGACGGGCCAGGAGAAGTGTGCGTGTGTGTGTGTGTGTGTGTGTGTGTGTGTGTGTGTGTGTGTGTCTGTGTGCACATCAGATAAGAGTGCTGAACAGTAGCACCTGTGTTCTTGCGTAACTCTCCTCCAAGAGCTTTCAGTTCAGCTTTGCTCTTGTTGTTTCCACTGTCTTGTTGTTTCTTACACAATGCTGATGCCGCTTCAATGTGATCATGTCTTCAAGCCTGGGCTCCAGATCAAGTCTTCAGAAATCTGAAGTCATTGCTCATAAATTCTTGGTTGCTTAACAATTATGAATCTTCAAAGAGCTGGAATCTGTCTGTCTGTTTCTTTTCTGTTTATCTATCTATCTATCTATCTATCTATCTATCTATCTATCTATCTATCTATCTATCTATCTATCTATCTATCTATCTATCTATCTATCTATCTATCTATCTATCTATCTATCTATCTATCTATCTATCTATCTATCTATCTATCTATCTATCTATCTATCTATCTATCTATCTATCTATCTATCTATCTATCTATCTATCTATGTTTCCCATAAGATACTATAAAAATGCATGCAGCGAAATGTAGTTTATAAAGCAAAAATAAATAATTGGATTGCTTAAAAATGTAATACAAATATGTTTTGAAAATGGCTAAAATGATACTTTTTCACTTTAAAATATCATGTATTGTCTTGTTAAAAGGTAATATTCGGTAAGGTAACTTACAATTTACAGGTAGTTCTTGATTTGCTAGTCAAGTGACCTTTACTTGCCATAACGGCTAAACTGAGCATGTGAATAAAACACTTCCAGTGTTCTTCTGATGTTGTCCCCACGTATATATATGTATATCTGTAATCGCTGTGCTGAAATAAGCGCGCTGTGGAGCAGACACTTCATTAGTCAGCTCTGTTGGGCTGAGTCACTGGACTGATGAAGCTCTCACTCAAGCAGACTTCCACACATAATCAGCTTCTGGGGTGGGCATGGCACAGCACACGTACACACACACACACACACACACACACACACACACACACACACACACACACACACCCTTAAACCAGAAATATCCCGACATGATCAAATGAGAACAAGGGAAATAGAGAGAACGGGCCTACTAACTGAAAGAGACTTCAAGAGAGTTAATTAAAGCCTAATGTTGCTGCTTACAGGAAGTAGCGTTGACAGCTCAGGATTAAACAGAGGTGTGCTAAGGGGTTTTGGGAGACAAAACGAAAACCGAGAGATATGGAAAGCCAGGGAGTGTGAGAGAAAGTCAGAGGTCAAGGATCCAATTAACACCA
This sequence comes from Scardinius erythrophthalmus, assembly GCF_964197995.2. Classification (NCBI taxonomy): domain Eukaryota; kingdom Metazoa; phylum Chordata; class Actinopteri; order Cypriniformes; family Leuciscidae; genus Scardinius; species Scardinius erythrophthalmus. The sequence goes on from NC_138234.1 coordinate 29,444,880, forward strand.
GCCTCTCGGCGCTGAGACGGGTTAATATATCTCAAACCATCAGCAGATTTTAACACCAGACACCTCTATGGCAACCGGAATCTAAATAAAACAACAGCCGAGGACCGGAGGGACAACACGACGTTTCACAATTCACATTTCGAAAGACTTTCACAGAACCCCATGGCTTTTATTAGGAGACGTTCCGCTTTTTCCTGCATACAGAACATTTGTTTACTGCGTGATTGGGCTTCTCCTTCATTTTGATGGCAGGATGAAAGGAAGAGTGGAAGCATGATGTCTTTTAACTTCTCCAAACTTTAAAATGAGAAGGAAATGTAGGTGGCCTTCTTACTTTCGACTATACAAGCAAATTTTTATTCAGTTCAAGAAGCTTTTTTTCTCACATCTGACCAAAAAGCATTAACCCTATCTAAACCGTAACCTTAGGACATACTGAGATCCATCCATGATATTTGTCAACTGAACTGAGTACATGAAGTCTGATTTTTTCTCGACAGGTGACGGTGTTAACCAATGAAATCAGCTGTGGGGGAAATAAAATGAAATAGAGTAGCCTAGAATGAAACATAAACTACTGTGTTTGCAGCTAAAAGCAAGCTAATCGTTTTTTTTTTTGTTTGTTTTTTGTTTTTTCTTCAAAGCACATCTAATTTTTGCACACACACAAAAAAATACAATTCAGTTTTTAAGAAGTTATTTCAACGTAATGGCATCAGGCAATTGCATCATTGTGTATGATGATGTTTTCATGGTGTGCTGCAGAATTGCTAGCTCTGTTCGCTAGTTCTGACTGACTGTGTGGCCAATAGTGTGAATGAGTTTGCATGTTTTTAAAAGCGGACGAAAAAGGAAAATGTTGAGTGTAAAACATTTCATTCAGCATTTTTCTTGATGGAGGGTGTGAATGATTGTGACATCCAACATGTGTGAAAGAGGAAAAATGCCATCCCCACCCAAACACACACACAGATTATTCCCCCCACAGATCAAGATTACTTTGAAGACATGCACAGTGTGTGAGGAAATGTCAGCGAGTGTGAGAGACAGATAAGTGTGATAAGCTATTGTTAGCAGGTGTGAAGCAATCATAGCCGATACGTTAGCTTTAGCTTTAGCAAATTGCTAAGCATGTATCACATCCCAGCCTGCAAAAACTAATTTCCCCTCCACCCACCCTCCCTTTCATATGCCTAAGCTGCATAACATGGGTTCGTTCATTCAAAAGTGACAGTAATGTTGAGTGTGGTGAAATAAGAGGGGAGGGCGAAATCCGAACGCAAGTGGTCACACAAGACGCATTAACACACGATAATACCAGCTGTAAACGGTAATGCCGCGGCGTCTTGGCTGAACACTTGTGATTGGATCATCGAAAACGCATCTTAAGCTTCTCTCGCTTGCTTGATTTCTGGGGTACTGTATGTAATTTGCGGGCGTCAAGAAGCCGTTGGATGTCTGGTGTATTCAGTCTTAGCCATACTAGTAAGGGCCAAATTTTTTTAAATATCCTCACAAATAAAGTGAAACATGTTAAAGGGATGGTTCAGAGTAATTTCAGCCTAGGGTCCGTTGCACCATGACCTCGAGCCAAACACCCCCCCCCCCCCCCCCCAGAAGCTTTTTTCTCTTGGTCGAACATTATTAAAGTTAGAGCTTATTTAGAGATATCAGCCGAATGGCTTAGTGCAGGCGCTAATGGATCCAAGGATGTATCTTGTAAATTACCGCACTAATAATGCCTGGAATGGTGCCAAACTTCTACAGTAGTACAAATAGGTTCTGTACTCATAAAACGAGGCATTGGAAAGTTTGTAAGTACATCAGAAGTTTATTTAAATAACATTTGCCCGGACGTCGAGATCACTTCAGTGGTTTGGGAAAAGCACGTAAAAGTTCTTTGCAAAACTCACAAGTGTGAGGGAAAAGCTAGTCAATTTAACACTCCATAGAAATTATTTTTTTCTGAAATGTTGACAACTTAGTGTTAACTTATAATTGTTGCAAACTGGCACTACCAACAAAATATTAGTGCATTCCTGGAACTGGGCGTCGTTACATCCTTATGCATCGCTTTCTGCCAGGACTTTTACAAGCTTTTCCCAAAACACGGAAGTGACCTCAACGTGCGGGTTAGCGGTTTGGATGTTTTAGCCTTACATCTAAAACAGTTCTTCAGTAATGATGTATTTTTGTTGGCCAACCTGTAAGTTTGCATCACACTGGTTTCCTCGACAAAAAACGAATAGGTTTTTTCCACCAGCTTTTGGATTATTATAGAAAAAAGGCTCTGTGACCAACAAAACTTTGATTCTTGCAAATTTGTTCATCATGATAATCTTCACAAATTAACACATTTACGAATTTTGGAGTGTAAACACAGTCAGCAGAAGTAGAAAGCTAAACGTAGGCTATGAATGAACTTCATGTCACGTGACTTCAACATCACCATCATTAAAGTCCCCCTGTGGTGAAAATCAAGTTTTTAATGTTGTTTGTATGTCTATGTGGTGATTTTAATATGCTTTAAGACAAACCATGTGCAAATTCATCAGTCAACACCATTGCTGAGTATTTTCTCTTTAAAACTGCAGTGAACCAAAGACAGTCTCAAAAACGCGGTTTGAAATTGTTGTTGTTTCTGACGTCACAAACTACCTTGTAACCAATCACATCAACGTGTGATCGTCAACGAGTGGATCTCTGAGCTGTAGTGAGTGAGACGAGGCGGAGCTCATTTGCATATTCATAGCTCCACGTATACTTAATGAGGCAAGGGTGTAGAGTTACATTCAAGCTATTTTTAAAATTTCAAGGAAAAAACGTTTAATTATGTAATTTTGGTGATCAAAGATGAGTTTTAAGGGATAAAATGATTGACTACAGGGGGACTTTAAGCTTCAATAACTTTGCAGGAAGTTTGAGAAATAATAGTTTGCAAGAGCGTTTTTATAAACACAACGAGGTTGTGAAAGCGGACTAGCGGGTAAATGAGTTTACCTGTTCGGCTGAGGACGTTTAATGTTCTCGAAAACCCCTGGTGTCCCATTTAGCCACTTGTTAGCAACCTTTCTCAAGACAAGTAAAAGCTTGTAAAAAAGTAAAAAATCACCAAGTATTACTGATGTATTTTATGGCGTAGAATTGTGCTTGTGTTCACAACAGACCTTCTTTCAGCCATTTAACCAAAAACCCATTGACTTTGGGACGATAGAACCGGATGGAACTAAATGCCACTAATTTGGCCTGCAAAAATCTGTCATTTTAGGGATAAGATTAGAGGTAAACTATATTAAACACCATTATTTTAGCATCAAACCCATTGTCTATAAGAGGTTCCTGCTAATACAGCTTTTGATGTCTGTATTCAGTGCTGTCACCTGTCAGTCATAGTGAAAACAATACATACCTCACAGCGGATGCTTGAGTGGGGGTGATCTCTCTCACACACACACACACATACACACACACACACAGCTGGGTGGGCTTCCCTGTACTGAACGCTTTCTGAAGGGAGGAATTCTCCACCCGGCGGAGACAGACAGACAATATTGACACAGTACAGAGTGGGAGAGAGCATTCGATCTACAGTACATTCCCAAGATCGGATTAACATCAAAAAACATGATGTAACCAAAAAATGAGTGTGAAAGTAGAACATCTGAACTGTCCGGCTTGTTTGTGTACCTTGCGGGCATTGAGTCATGCGATATGTGTCAGATATGTTGTCTGAGATGAAGACATTAGTCATACACAGCGAGATTAGGTCATGACACAAAACCGATTACAGAGTTAAGAGACTGCTCAGATTAACTGTTGGATTGAATTCTGGGATGAATGATTACAAACTGCAGTGGAAACTGCATGACTTAAGAGTGGTGCTTATTTGATTTGTGAAAAAGTATGCAGAGGTTTCAGTTTTCTGGTGTGTACATGTGACTCATGCACTGGAAATCTTGAGATTACTGATTTACAAGCGCTCAGACATAAAAGTGTGCTTGTGTGTTGGATCCAGACTTCTTTAGCATTAAAAACACCCATGCGCTTTCTGTCGCCAACATGGTGCAAATGATATTCGTCAGAATGGTAAGATTTTAGGAATTGCAAGTTTTAAATTTGCAATATAGCTTCCTATAGGCTACAAGCTGCAAAAAAAAAGTGTGAAAACCTGGTGCCAATGATCGGTGAAAATTTTTAAACAACAACTGTTAATGTGTCTGTTCAGACTGACACAAACATTTGCATGCCGTCAATGCGAAGGATTTTTTTTTTATTATTATTAAGAGGACTTTTAATTTCTTTCTAAACTCACTGTGAAGAAACGAGCCACCCAATAAGATCTGTACTTTTGGTCACATGTTGGCGGTCGTTCACTATTTTGCTAACCTTTGCTAATTGCAACTTTTTATCTCACAATTCAGACTTGTGTAATGTGAAGTCGCAATTGTGAGGAAAAAGTTTTGCAAGATATAACGTCGCAATTGCAAGTTATATACAGAATTGCGTGACATAACTGGCCATTTTGAGAAATAAAGTCAGTCTTTTTTTCCTCAGAATTGGACTTTATAACTCGCGATTGCGAATTTATATCTCACATTTCTGAGAAAAAAGTCAGAATTGTTAGATAGAAAATCGCAATTGTAAGTTATAATCAGAATCATGTGGCATAAACGCGCAATTTTGAAAAAAAAAAAGTATTTTTTTCTCTCAGAATTGGACTCTATAACTCGCAATTGCAAATTTATATCTCACAATTCTGAGAAAAAAAACTTTTTTTTTCATTCCGTGGCGGAAACAAGCTTCCATACTTTACATTTTATGAGTTCATGAGAACAAAATCATCTCTGTGGCTGTTCATGTTATAAAGTACTTGAATGTTTGCGAAAGATCAGTGCCTTATAGCGTCAATCTAGTTCTGGGAAGCATTTTGTGTTCTTTAATTTGCATTTAACTGTGATATGCAAAAATGTACATTAAAAATGAGGATGGAAATCCAGGTACTGTTAAAACCGTTGTGTCCAAACCATGCACTAAGCATGAAGCATTTTATGGTCTTTTGTTTATGGCTAAACTACAGCTATTAGAAATAGTCCCAAAAAGTTTAATATGGACATGAGTGTAACCACAGACTTTTACAGTATTACACTCTGGTAAAGTTTCTCTCACTGTCCCGATCTTTCTCTGAGTGTCAGTCTGTGTCCCATGTGTATTCTCAGGGCATCTGTCCCTTTAAGAGTGTGTCCTTACACAGAGCTGCTAAATCTGGCACAGGTCCGTGTGTGTAGCGTTACCAGCCCTGCTCGATCTGATGCTGATTATGACACTCAGACATTAGGACTTATTCCACCCATGCATTATCAGCTCAATCTGAATCAGCAGTGCCAGCCAAAACACACACGGCACAGAAATGTATAAATAATGCATACAGAAAATCCAAGCCAAAGCACACTTCAGCTGGTCCAGGAACTCATATCGAGCTGATTCAACACTACCTCTTACACACCAGCTGAAAATTTGACATGAGTTAGATTTAATGGTGCTAGATTTGGCAGCAGTTTACAATGATTTCTCGATCAAAATCAGAGCTATTCGTCAAGAAAAACTGTCCAGAACTTGGTTTTATCCATCAGGAATTGTGTGGATGTTTTATGCACCAAAAATGGAGCAAGATCTGAATGGTAGTTTGTGAAAGCAATAGCTTTTTGGCTATTCGGTTAGCATTAGCCTATAGCCTGGCCTCGATGACATCAGTGGAAAAGAAATTGATTTAGGTGTAAAACCATTAATAATTTACTAATGAAATGTGCAGTTGGACAACACTTTGCAACACTATGACCCCTAGCTAGTGATTGTAGAGCACTTGTGACCCCCTCTTTCCCTTTCTGGCGTGTAAACGCTACAAACCTATGCATCATTTGTGGTTAAATCTGCAGTTTATATTAAATGCACACATACTTGTTAATACTCCGGGTTGTTTGAGCAGTGTGGATGGATGGAGGTTTGACCGGGGCAGGGGAGATCAGGCCAGGTGGAGCCCAGGTGTGAGTGAGTTCAGTGAGGGTAAGATGCAGGGTGTGCCAGGGGTCAGCTGGAGCTCTCACATCACGCTAACACACCAAAACCACAGCATGCATCACAACACACACACACACACACACACGCAGACGGAGATGCTTTCACTCACAAACACACTGTTTTATGTCATCCTCCTCCTAGTTGGAACCTTTTCCCTCTCAGGGTTGAATGAAGGGCAAAAAATGAAAAGCTTGTCTATTCTACCTGTCAATTTGGTTTTTGCATCTTTAGAGGCATTGCTAACTTTCCAGAGTAGCATTATGCATTTTAAGAAATAATCTTGACTTTTAAAGAGACAGAAGCTTTGTTCCAAAACCTAGTGAGCTGCCTTCATAGACAGCATTTTAAGGCATCATAATTATGAGATAAAAGACAATTGAGACATAAAAAGTAAATATTTTAGGTAAGTCAAATTATGAGATATAAATATTACTTTTACTGTATGTCATAATTATGATTTGGCATGTCATAATTTCAACTTTTTATTTTATAATTGTCTTTTATGTCATGATTATGACTTATCTCATCATTTCCACTGTAATAATTATGGCTTTTTATGCCATAATTATGATTTAGCATTGCATAATTTCAACTTTTTATATTATAATTGTCTTTTATGTGATGATTATAACTTATCTCATAATTTTGACTGTCATAAATATAACTGTCATAAGAATGATTTTGCATCTCATAATTTCAACCTTTTATCTAGTTTTTTATGTCATGACTATGACATCTCATAATTTCAAATGTCATAAATATGACTTTTTATCTCAAAATTAAGCATCTCATAATTTAAACATTTCATTTTATAATTGTCTATGTCATGATTATAACTTATCTCATAATTTTGACTGTCATAAATATAACTGTCATAATTATGATTTTGCATCTCATAATTTCAACCTTTTATCTTATAATAGTCTTTTATGTCATGATTATGACATCTCATAATTTCAGATGTCATAAATATGACTTTTTATCTCAAAATTATGATTAAGCATCTCATAATTTCAACATTTCATTTTATAATTGTCTTTTATGTCATGATTTTAACTTATCTCATAATTTTGACTGTCATAAATATGACTTTGTATGCCATAATAGTGATGATTTAGCATCTCATAATTTCAACTTTTTATCTTATAATTGTCTGTCATGATTATGACATCTCATAATTTCAACTTTTTATCTTCTAATTATCTTTTATGTCATGATTTTAAACTGTCATTATTATTATATTATATTTTTATCTCATAATTATGTTTTAGCATCTCATAATGTCATAATTTCAACTTTTTATCTTATATTTGTCTTTTTTGTCATGATTATGGCTTATCTCATAAATTTGACTGTCATAAATGACTTTTTATGCTATGATTATGATTAAGCATCTCATAATTTTTACTGTCATAAATATGACTTTTATGCCATTTTGGCATCTCATAACCTTTACTTTTTATCTTACAATTGTCTTTTATGTCATGATTATGACTTATCTCATAATTTCAACCGTCATAATTATGACTTTTAATCTTATTATTTCATCTTATAATAATAATTATGTCTTTTATGTAATGATTGTAATAATTTCGATTGCCCAGTAAGCAGTATAGTACTAGTTTCGTGTGGAGAATATTTTACCCATTATGCATTTTTAACATCTTGGTCAAAACTTAATTTTTCACACTTCAGATCTATTTTTTAACACTTGAAGCTCATCTTGGACCCTCACTTGACGAGGCAGTCCCATGTTGGGGGCCCCAGACGCTCACATACCTCCCACTTTGAGGTTACTGAGCACTTGTGAAGAGTAGACCGGCTGTGTTCGTAAAGATTTATAACTTACACTGACTCACTCCCTACATGTTCTTCCTCTCACACTCCCTCTCTTCAACTCCCCTCTCTTCCTCTACCTCTCCTCTCACTTTGCCGTTAGACCAACACCCTTCTGTTGCCCTCCCGTCTATTTGCTTTGTCTGCGTAACATTTATCAGTTCATCTCCTCCAGGCCAGGCCTCTCGTATCTGTTACACCACCTGATCTCCCTCTGCGTACACGTCCATCTGTGCTGCTATGACGACTGTCTGTAACCACTGCGACCTGTCACCTTCACACACACAAATCACAACTGTAATGTGACCACCACACGCTACACGCCTAGAAAGACTCATCCATATCAGACACACACAGACACAACATTTTGAAGCCGTTGCGAACACTGATTTTTGAGGAAGCATTAGCATGCGCATTAGCAGGAACAGCTTAAAATTGTTTATATTTGCACTAAAGAAGTAGAATTTATGATACTGTGTTTATCAGATTGTATTGCAGATTAGCAGATAAAGAAAATCTTGGCTGTATTTGATTAATACACTATATGTGTATGATATAGCTAAAACTACATTGAGAATATCCAAGATGGTCGCCAAATATGGCTTGGCTTCAAGCCAAGGGATTTTGATTTGTTTTATGACTTTCCTGAAATAAAATTGTATCACAATTCAGACTTTAATGTCATATCTTATCTTATTCCTAAGCAAGTAGGGATGGTTTCAGGGTGGTCAACTAGTCATCCAACAACCAATCAGTCAATTAGTTTGGTTAAAGTGTAGGGTTAAGGCCTTCAACTTTGTCTAATAACACACTTTTATCCAGACAATTACTGTCAGGCTCTAAATAGTTTAAAATTAATGTTTTTTGTTCACTGGAAGACAAATGCCCCTTAAAGTCTGCGTGAACCGGATGTTGTGACCGACTTTACTTCAGTTTTGTGACATTTTCTGAGAGAAACAGAATACTGAATGAGAAAAATAGAGGGCGTGGCTTGTTTCCCCCCGCTGGATATTGATTGAATCAAGAAAAGTAGGCTTTCCCTTTTATTTGTGTGGATTGACTTGCACAAATGAATTGTTCACCACTAGGCAAGCAATGTGCGCTAACAAAGTAAATAGGCTTAATTTTGATTTCACGCCAACTTTACGAAGCCATAGCCATAGTCGTTTCTGAATTAATATTGTCTTGTTTTCACAAAATGCTATAAAAAACATCAAACCAATGATAAATGTAACACTTTTTATATTTATATTAAAATAGCATTATTACATTAACAATAATTTCCATCCAAACAAATAACAATTAATTACTCTTTTATACCTTTTATAAATAAGTTACGTAAAAAGCCAGAAGAGAAGTGCATCATTTACAAACAGTTAATTTATAGCTTTACAAGATTCCAGAAGCAGTTGAATGCACAGACGAACATTTGGGAACAGCAGGCATAAAATGACAGAGCACTCCATACCGCCCCCTACAGGATGGGAGTATTTCACTGTAACCTCATTACGGCTAAACACAATCTTCTTGTTTTCATATAAATATTGAATTAGGAACTATTTGACCGTGCATCTACCAACATGCGAACATTTAGTGCTTTCAGCACTTAGCATTTGATAATCTCCAGTGTACGATATTCCAGTGTTTTTGCACTAATTAAATACTGTGCATTATACTGAGAGATCCTTACAAGAAAGTACTGAGGCGGTACCATGGTATCAGATTGATTACCATATTCAAAAACCATGGTATATATATATGGTACTCCAAAGTACTTCAATGAATACCATCATATTACCATGGTACATGTTCAAAAAACTGCTTTGTAAGTGCTTTTACTCCTCGATTTCATATCTAGCCAGCTGATATTTTGCCATTTAATAAACTTGGAGTGTTTGAGTAGCTTGAAAAATTTACAGATTATACGTTTTGAGATGAAGTTATTTGTATTTTATACTTTTCTAGAAGTCCTGAGCTTCATTTTCCCAGTTGTTTTGCTCTTTGAGAGTCCAAATTCAAAGTCCTCACATATATTCCAGTTTCAACTTCTTCCATTTGCTATTCCAGTAGTTCCTCCAGTGGATAAATAGTCCACATTTGTTTTCCAACCCAACCACCAGTGGGTCTACATCATTCATTGGCAATTGAAGGCTACTTTGACTTTCCCCATGTAGCTAATCACTGATTTGAGCCAGACCCTTGGCCAAACAGTGGTTCAAGTCAATATTGCACCGCATTTGGCAGTTGTTGAGCTGAATGAAGCGTATCTGGCAGACCGTAATTGTGTTGTGTTTTTAAAAACGGTCTTGCTATTTGGCAGGCTGTGTTTGTGTCTGTATGGAATCCCTTTTAAGTCCATGCTCACAGGATATCCTGAGTACGGCCAGCTCTACGACTGCAGTGGCTGATGGGAAATGTAGTTCATGGGAGCTTATTTGGCAAAGATCAAAGACATTTCCAGTTATTATAAAAAGATTTCCAGTGTGTCTCTGCTATATCCTGTGTGTCTCCACCCTGACTCTCAGCTTTGTGGTTGCTCCTGGGCCTTTGGCAGCAATTCAGAGTCTTTGGTCTTCTTCAGGACATGACCCTGTTAGAGGATAGAGATTAATTAGATTGATTAGATTTCACTTTAAAATGTAAAAGTTTGGTGAAAGCTGCAGTGTGTCATTTCTGCACCACTAATGCTTTCAATCTGAATTGCAATCTATTGAGTGTTCTCATCCAACGAGGTCTAAAACACAAAAATATTATTATTTTTGCAATTCTCTCTGGTGACTCTAGTTACGCAGAAATGACACAATTCAGCTCCAAATCATTGCTTATTAGTATGTTTCAATAACCATACTATAATATTAGCATTACATTATCATCGCTCTCATGGAGGCCTTGCTCATCCTCTTCCGGTGTTTCCGCCGTCTCTTCCGCGGGGGCTGGAGAGGGGGCGGAGTCTGTGGGGCTGGGGGGGTGGTGGGAGGAGTGTTCGGCACTATGGGATAATGAAGAAAACAGAAGACAGAAGAATGGAATGCGTTAGCCTCATAGTAGCCATCATAATATTAGCATCACATTACTTTGTTGACCCTTGACTTTATATGCTACCTCTGACGTTAAAGAAATGGAAAGAATAACAGGAAGCATAAGTTACTAATCAAAACACAATGTGTACACACACACACACCATGACCCGATAGACCAGGGGTCTCCAACACGTCGCTCGCGAGCTACCAGTAGCCTGATTGGAGGAAGCTCGCCAAGGGGCCGTTCACATATCACGTCTTTTGCACGCTCAAGTTCTGTTATTTCAAATGTATGTCTCGCTCATAATAGAATCGGGGCGCTCGTTTTTTCCGGGAAAAAAAAATCAACTTTTCAGAATGCCGCAAACGCACCGCAGGTCATGTGACAAGAACCAGCCAATCAGCTTCACCCTTTCCTTAACAACATTGAAAGCTCAGTCAACATGAAGGATGGGGGTGCACCCAAACAATATGGGTGTTCTTCGTAAATAAATCTTGTAGCAGAGCTACAGCAAGCGTTTTTCGGTGGTGGAAATCCATTACTAAAACTTCTTTGTTGTTGTGGAGAGCACGGTTCATGGTTGCATAGCAACGGCACACGCCATGGGAGCGCAAGCGTTTTTGCAAGAAGCAGCGCAGCCACGCCTTCCACGTGTTTTTGGACGCGATATGTGAACGGCCAAGACGTACTTTTCATCTAATCAGAGTGAGCTAATATAGACAGGTGTTCCACCCCCTCCAATGCAAATCAAGTTTGACATATATGACGTGAGGTTATTATTTATGAATATGCAAATGTAATTACAATATAACAGAAAATCAAACAAAGTTTCAATCAAGCAGGCAAAGTTAGCAGGAGTCTCACAGAGGCAAGCATGCAGCGTAGGTTTCGTTCGGTGTGAAAACATGACGGCAAGCAGAATGCTGAGACACTCCTTTAAAATCATTATGCAAACAAAAAGTGCATATTGATGCTAATTTTGTTTGTTATTTGTTGGTTTTCGACATAAAACTTGGTGAACTAATTTCATTGTGTAGTATTAGTACTTTTTGAACAGGATTCTGTGATAACCGTGATCATTTTGGTCACTATAATATATAGTATATATACATATCATTTCATTATGATGCACTATAAAATCAACTATAGTTATGTGTTTTTACAGTATAATATGCAAAGTACTATTTTCCATAAAAAAACTGTAATCTCTGATTCTGTTCTTTTCTCTGACATTAAAGGGTAGTCCTTCAAAAACTCTTTTAGGTTGTAAGTTGTTAATATGAGAGTTATGAGACATTATTTTAGAGATTTAAGTATTGTATAACTTGAGTAGCTCTCTCCACTTTCATTTTTTTAAAGTAGCTCTCAAATGAAATAAGGTTGGAGACCCCTGCGGTAGACGATCTAGACACTGACCTGTTTTTTGTGTGCTTGTCTGTTGTTGGCTAACTGCTTGCGTCGTATGTTGGTGAAGGTGATGGTGTCCGTGGTTTTGGTGACGAAGATGATGTTGTGTTTCTGGCTGCTGCTCCCTTTCCTGCATATTTTGATTATTTGCTTCTGATTGGTGGTGATGGTGGTGGTGAAGTTTTCTAACTTCTGATTGGTCAGAGTGATGACTTAACACTTCAGATAAGCCGCTGGATTGGCCGATCACCTCAACGTGGCTGTAAGTGCGACTAAAAGTGTCTAATTGGCTACTGTGTGGCATGCTGTGCCCTGATTGGACGGGATTGTGGGTAGCATTGTATTTTGGTTGCTGTGGTGTCGTTTTATCCTGTGGTTGCTGTGGTTCTGGCTGTTGATCCTCTTGCAGATGTCTGTCGTAATGCTGTTGCGTCTTTTTCGGCATGTTGTCGCCACTGTGTTCAGATTTCACCTCCTCAGTTTGTGTTGCGTCACTCATCATGTGTGGATCTCCTAATGTGGTTTGTCTGGTGGGAACATCTCCTCCGCTCACATAAACTGCTGTGTGTGTGAGTGTATGTTGGTACGGGCTTTGTCGGTAGCCCTGTGTGTGTGTGACGGTGTTTTTGGACTGCCATTGTAGTTCCTGACTCTCTTTATCCTCCAAATGGAGCCTTTGATTATGTTTAAGTTCGTCATGGCGATGTAGTTCCTCTTTTGATTGGGTCTTTGGTAGCGTTACTTTAGGGTGGAGTCTGGGCGGAGGAAGAGGTGTGGTCTGGAGCCGTGGGCTGAGTGCAGAAATGCGTGATTGACAGCTACAAGTCACATGATCCTCCACGGGTATGACAACCCTCTCATAGACTGGTTGTCGGTTGATATACTGGATTTTCGTCATCTAGACAAACAAAAAGAGATATCAAAATAATGCTAACCATTAATTTCGGAACACAAGGACACTGTTACATTTCTAATTATATTTAACAATTTTTATGCTAGCATGTTGCTAAGCTAACAATGCGAAACACTAATAAATACACAGTGTAAATGTGTGGTAAAATAGTCAATTTATAATCAGACTCCACTATTTTCATGTTAGCATGTTGCTAAGCTAAAAATGTGGTACACTAATTACAGTGTTGGGGAGTAGATAACTACAAGTAGCGATGCTACTAACTAAGATTGTCAGTAGCTCAGTGGCTTTTAAAACAGTGTAGCTTTTTCAGTGGCTAACTACTTTTTACAGCAAGTAGTGGTTTATCGTGACCAAAAGCTACACTTCGTTTTGCGCAATGGATTGAAGCAGTACAATGTCATCTTATTAGATTACAAACTAAAATTGTGCTTTACTGCCATCAATTGTTTCATCGTGCATCTTGTGGCTTTACGGTTATTGAGAAGAGATCGTCTGATGATTATATAAAGGAAGTACAGGAGTGGGTTGATATCTCAGATGAATCAACTAGTAAACATTACACTAGTAAAAGTTTGCAAATAATTTATGTAAACTGTAGATTAAAACATTATTTGCGTCAAAGACTTCAATCACATACAGTCGAATAATAGCCTTTGTAAATTGATTAATTATCTTGCTTTATTGCACTCTATATCAAATGTTTATTTCTGATTTTATGATGACCCGCCATAGTTTAATCCGTCCCAGCACAGCTCTAGCAAAGCATCTGTCAATGATTCGTCAATCTGTCATCGGTCCGCGCTTATGACACGGCATAAAAACATAAATGTTGGGTAAATAGCGTATTTCTAATTAGACTAAACTATTTTCATGTTAACAAGCGAAAAATGTAATACACTAATGAGCATAAAAATACACAGTAGGCTACACATAAATATTGGGTAAAATAGTGTATTTGTAATTAGATTTAACCATTTTTATGTTAGCATGTTGCTACACTAACAGAGTGACACACGAATAAGTATACAAATGTAGTACACACAAATACTGGGTAAGATACTACATTTGTAACTTTTTTTGTTGTTGACATTTTAAGGTATTGAATGAAATATTAGTACATTTTTAGTTTTAAAGTCCCCCTGTGGTGAAAATCAAGCTTTTAATGTTGTTTGTATGTCTATATGGTGTTTTTAATATGCTTTAAGACTAACCATGTGCAAATTCATCAGTCAACACCATTGCTGTGAGTGAGTGGAGGCGGGGCTAATTTGCATATTCATAGAACCGCGTATACTAAATGAAGCAAGGGTGAAGAGTTACATTCAAGCTATTTTAAAAGCATTAAAAAAACTTTTAAATATGTCATTTTGGTGATCAAAGATGAGTTTTAAGGGATACAATTATTTACTACAGGGGTACTTTAAGATATCTCTTAAATCTTGACCACCATTTTGTTGGATTATTTTTTTTACAAATCCTGGTTTCGAATTTTGCCAAAATAAATCTTTTAAGGTATTATTATAGTGCCTTATAATATATTTTAGAATACTTTGCTGTTGTTCAGAAAGGGCTGAAAAGTCATTACAACTGTAAATGTTGTAAACTTGCATATGAATACCTGTAAATGTCGTGTTTCAATGATGACTGGCACGCATTGTACGGTGCGTGTGTTACAGCAGCCTGAACAGCGCTGGACTTCCACACACGGAGGCCATAACAGGAAGTTGGCGTTCCGTCGGTCCAGCATCGCACGGGTCACTTCCATAACTTCTGTTCTCACCTTACACATGGCCTGCTGTGCCACCTGAACACCTGTGAGAGAGATAGAAAAGGCACTGGGTGATTTAACGTTTATACTCTCTATCATTTCCACATTGCAGAAGCCAACCTGGATGGAAGTTAGACAAACCAGACTAACAAGACTACAGACACACACTATAATTCACCCTCTCAGCTCTGTCAGAGTGTGTTTGTGTATACAGACTCAAGGCGCACTTGACTGAAAGTGAGCACTCAGAGAGAGAGAAATAGATCGAGTACATGTGCGAAAGAAGCGTGGGTGGTAAAATTGAGCTTTGAAACTTGTGTGTGTGTGTTTGAGGGTGACCTAAGGACATGTGGCGAGACAGGACGAGACAGAATCAATCATAGAGACGCAACAGCAGACTCCAGGCTCATATACGCACATCTCACACACTCGCACAAACACACAACAAAGCCACAACACCATTGTGGAATGGAGATGCCACAGTGTCTGAAAATAATCGCCACAGACTGGAAATACATTGAAATTCTGCAAGAGGACAAAGATGAAGAGACGGGAGTGTGGAAAAGAGACAAAGAGAGGAAGGGAGGGAATGCTTGAAGACTTACTAAGGCTTCTGGGAAGACGTTTGTGTGTTCCGTTAGAGTGCATCTCACTCTCGGGTATCTCATCGTCTTCCTCTGACAATGAAAGACAAAACGAAGGAGTGATTAAAAAATGTGAAACATCGTTCAGCAATTTGGGTAGTTAGTTGACTTTAGTTATCTTATAGTTATCTATATAGTTATTGTTCTTGATGCGATCAGGCCTTATGTCTGGTCTAGGAATGTACAGATCAAGATATTTTCAAAATATTACTTGTATATGGTTTATTTTCAAATTTTTCTTCTCATTTTTTGTTTTTCAGTGTTTTGAAATCTTTTTTTTTTTGCATCTTTTTTTTTTATCAGGATGAAGGACTAAGCCAAGGACATATATTTTCACCTGTTGCAGAGATACTTTAGTTACGTAGTGTAAAAATACACCCACTCAGACAGTAGTGAGGTGACCAATCACAGTCCGCTTTTTTCATATTACACTATGCTGTTTGTTGCAATGTGAACGTGTACATATGACTGCAAACCTGCATTTCAGTTGCGCAACTGTGCTTTGTCTCTGCATTTGTTTGTGTCTCTGTATGTCTCATACTAAAGACCTGGAGTTGCCCTTTGAACCCTCTTGATTCCACTGTCCTGACATCTTGCCGTAAATCTGACCAATTGGCTTGTCAATCTACTGTAGTGAGTGTAATGAGTGACTGGTATTGTAGTCCTCGTAGCAAGGGTCAGAACATTGTTAAAGCTGGCTATAATGCACACACACATACAGAAACAGAGGATTCTGGTATAGGGAACAATAGTGTAGCCTTGTGTTTGTGTCCCTTCTGTAAACTTAGAGCTGGACCGGGCTCAAGGTCACTGCTATTGTGCCTGTGAGGGGCTATACACGGCCCATTCATGTAAATATTACCATTATCCACATGCATACACACACACGCGCACACACACTGCATTCCAGACCCCTCACTCTTTCCTGCCTCACCTTCCCACTTCAGCACACCCCAGAAAACACACACATTCCACAAATGACGAGACGTTTACTTGTTTGAAGTACTTCTGATATGGGTTTTCAGTGACTGATGATTATATGTAGAGAGTAAGGCAGCCAATGCATGATAAAAAGAGAATATGTAGGCTAATAGAATAAATAACTATGCAACCAAATATACTATGCAACCAAATTTCATAAGTGTCATTTGCAATGAGTATAAAGTAAATGCTAAATTTATTTAAAAAAAAAACTATATAAAAAATACATTTAAAAAAAAAATGGTATATATTTTTTATATAATTTTTGCTTTTCAAATATTTAATGGTGATTCTGGAAACATTTTGGTCAGATATTGTATTATCTCAATGTGTGTGTGTGTATAAGTGTTTTGTATAGGATCTGTTAAAGGTATGGGATCAGCTTTACCTACGGATTCTACGTCTAGAAGTCTCTTCAGATCATCTACGGATGAGATCGGGCTGTTCATCACTAAATCCACCAGAGATGGAGGAAGAGGGTCACCCTTATGAAGAAAGAGAGAGAGAGAGAGAGATGGTCAAACAGGTTTCTGAACAGACACTCACCTGTCTGGGTCAGAATTTCAATAACATACACACATCCATGTCTAGCCGACGTATTCAGTGCAATAACAGACACCTGGCTGAGCACAGACATACGGCACGTGCTGCAGAGTTACAGAGAGCATGTGTGGAGAGTCGCTGTCCTTTATTAAGCTGCATTACTCATAATCAGGTTAGTGTGTGTGTGATGTGGTCAGTGTCATGTGGCCGACACACAATGGGAAAATAAATACATAAATAAAACATATTGCCATAACCAACCATACATTTTTCACCTACACACAGAGTTCCTTATATATATATATAATTTAAGGTTAAATACAGTGTACTGCAGTTCAGACCATTTTTCAGACCATTTACAAACAACAATTATGCTATTATTAATAAACTCATTAAAGGGAATGTCATTAAAAACAAAGTTATACTATATATAGACAAGTAATAGATATGTTTTTCAGGCTGATTAATCGGCAGATATATTGTCTGTTTGGCAATCATCTGCAATAGTAGTTCCCCTTTGGGTTTCAGTTCCAAAATATAAAATTGTGTCACGTATCGGCATAAAATCATTGGCCACCCTGATCTCTAGATCAGTGTTGCTAAGTCTGTGGTTTTCCCGCAGAATTGGGCTACTTTTACACTGTTGCCTTGGGTTGTGTTTTTTAGTCGAAGGGTTGAAGCCCTATAACTATTTTTACTGCCAGAATGCAATTGTTTATCCCTCAGAACGCGCTTCGGCTGTGTTTGGCAGTGATTGGGCAGGTTTTGAATAGCAATTGGGCTGGTTTTGTTACGCAAAACTGGCTACCCTGCTGTAGATATTGGCATCAGCCACTGAAAAACCCTTATACCATGATCTGTCTGAATACTCAATTCTGATTGGCTGGAAGGTGTGCAATAAAACCGCACACAGAAACATTCAGGAGCTCATTCAAACAGACTCCTGACTATCAACGCTGCCCCGTGACTTTTATCAATAAAATAGCTTCGCTACTGAATCGCTACATTATATTTCTCAGCAACGAGGGGGTTACATCGCTATTCTAAAGTACTCACAGCTTCATCGTTAAGAGAGAGAGAGAGACTCCAAACAGATGCAGGTACGCATCTCTCTCTCTCTCTCTCTCTCTCTCTCTCTCTCTCTCTCTCGAAATAAATGCTATAATTCATTCATTCGAATAACCGCAATCTTACGCATTGCTTTATCTCTGTGTCTGATTCAAAGCGGGCAGAAAATGCTATATCTAACTGACGGAAGTAACCGTCAATTTTACCCTTCTGGTCTGCGCTGCAAACATCAACTTTAAGTTGTCAATGTTGCTAAATGACCATGGTATAAGCGAGATAATCCACGGCTAGCTGTGCATTAAACGATTTTAAAGGGGTGGTTGATTATGATTTCACTTTTCTAACTTTAGTTAGTGTGTAATGTTGCTGTTTAAGCCGCAAAAGTTACAACGCTCAAAGTTTAGGCAAAGCGAGATCAGGGCTTGAATTTCGGTGCGGGATTGCGGGTATTGCGCATATTTTTTATCATTCCCGCAGGTCTCCCATTTATAATGCGGGAAATTCCCGCAAACATTGATTCACTTTAGCATGTAGGTTCAGGTTGTATTAGTAAATTAATCCACGCAGATGGAAAATCAAATCAGTCATTTTAAAACTGTCAGCGAGACGCAATTTCACAAACAGCGTGAGTGATTCAGCGGCGCTGCGTCTTCTATCTCGCGTCTCTCAAAATGGGTTGCACAATGCAATCGTTAAGCGCGCAGCAGGCGGCGGAAATACACTCTCGCGTTTCGGGAGTCGATCGGGCCAGCATTGCATCACGAGTAACTAAAGTTTACCATTTGCACGTCTTTTCAAGTCTCACCAGTTTAAACAGTCACGCGATTTTAAACTCTTCGGTACTTGCACGCTGTCTGAGAGATGCTTTTTTCTCTGCACACATACATAGAGTAAAGCAGCCTCACAAACAGCTCGCGGGTAACAAAAGTTATTTTTCGTGGATTATAAATCGCTTTAACAGTCAAAAACATAAGAAAATGATGTCAATTTCGGTCTTGGAGAGTATCCTCTAATCTAAACACAGTCGGTTATGTCTTAAATAAGCATAAATCGCACGTGACCGTATAATGAAAACAGGATCCGTGCACTAGCTCTTAAAGGGACAGCAGCCATATGTGTCTGTCATTAATTTGTTTGTCAAAACAACAAAACATAGCTTTCATTTTAAGGAATCAGGATTAATAGTCTATGAATTTAATTTAGTCAGGACTAAAATACTACCCAGTGTTATTTTACATTTGATTAGGCTACTTTATTCAGTCTCTGTAGTATTTCTGAATAGCCTACTAGTTTTAGACCTAAGCAAAAACTTTTCTCTTTATTTCTCTTTATTGATATCTTTATTCTATTGTATTTATTTGTGCTACTTTTTTCAATTTAATTCAAAGATTGAAATCAAGCTTCCTTGAGTTGTGTAAATTCTTAAGAACAAAATGACCCCATTGTAAAAATGCAATGAGTAGGCTAAGCATACATTTAGGCGAGATAAATGTAATTAAAAAAAAAGTCTAAACTCCCCCCTCAAATTAAAAATTCCCCCCCATAAGAATCACCTAAGGGGGGATTTCCCCCCCATTTTCCAAAATGAAATTCAGGCCCTGGAGATATTTTATTTTCCAGAAATTGCTTATTAAGGACTACAACAAACGGCTGGTAGAGACTACACAACATTCCTCCAGGGTTAGTGACATCACAAACCCTAAAATTTAAATAAACCCCGCCCCCCGGAATAAGATTTGATTATCAAGACAGAATATGCTAATCAATGACTAGAGGATAACATCACATAAGCAACATAAAATTCATCAACTATCCATTCAGAAATGTTGTCTACATGTTGTCACTTCTTGAGTCTCTCCATCTTTCTGACTCCAGTTTGAACATAGAAGGCAAACTTTTTTAAAATTTTCAGTGCATGTGTGTGAGGTAATCCAAGCTGCTGAATATATTAACATACAGTCTTACAACAATTCGTAACTATTTTGATATTCCAAGAGGTAGGTTTATAAATTGAACTTCAAACTTTGTATGAAATTGCACACTTGCAAAACAGCAAAATTTTCTTGTGCAATCAGGTTGGAAAGTGAATGCTTGTATCTATGCCAGAGAGATGTTTAAATGTGTGCGAAACGTATAAGAAATATATTCATAACTCATAACTTATGTAATGCATTCTCAATGTGGCCACAAGGGGCACTATTACTAGACCTTCTGTAGCCCCGCCCCCTTTCTGTCTTCCGTTTTTTATGTCCAAAGCATGAAGGGAGGATCTGAGAGATTTACGAATGAACCGCTCGTTTTAAAATCTTCCCGGTCATTTGACATTTGTTCCACTTCAAACGTTACAATGCTCATGATAACTTTCGTTAACTCTACAATAAGTAAATCCACTTCACTAGCTAGTAACTCTTTGACAGCGATGCCATAGAAATATACAGAGCTACCGCAAAAACTGAAGTTCAAACACAATATTCTAAAGATGGCTGCACGCTTGTTTACTAGTGCATAGGTTCTATAGGGTCATAAATACAGTCAGTTGTGTTTTTCAAGTCAAATACAGTAATGGCAGAGTGACAGTTTGAAGAGAATATCACTGAGCAAACAATCATAACAAGAGGATTTACATATATACCCCTCAGGTCCTACTTGCCCTACTCTGTGCGGTCCTTGAACCCGGTTCTCCAGCGACGGAGGCGGGCGCTCTTAACAAGGAGACTAAAGACTTCAGTCTCTAATGTCAGTCTACTCTTACTAGCTGGCCTCCGTTACATATAGAAGCCTTAAAGGTACAGTACCAATAACCTTCTTAATTTAAGAATTGGGGGAATGGGGTACAAAAACAGTCATGGAAAACTAAATTATGATTGTATCTGGTGCAAAAATCCCCAAGAACATTGACTAAAAAGTTAACTATAACAATAACTAGTGTCCAAATGCACAATAACGTTCCATTTATTATAAACACACTGTAGTTTTATTGTCCTGCCACTTTAAATGCTCAAGCTCTTTAGAGTCAGGTGGATTCTGATTGGCTGTCAATATTTTTATCATTCATCAGCTGAAAACATTTTTATTCTTAAAGTGATTACAACGATATCGTTCCTCTCTGTCACTATCGTTATAATTGTGGTGTGAACTCTGCGATGTCAGAGTGAAACACACATAAACTAAAGCAGTATATCACCCACTGTCAAGTGCAAGTGTGTGTGTAGCGCTGTAACGTTTACTGATCCCATTAGGATGACATCACTCCCATTTGCCACATGCCATAATGAATCATGGGATGCAGGAATGCCAATAGTTCATCCAGGGGAAAATTGAGGAGGAATGGGGTATAATTATCGACCTGGACTGCTATACACACACACACACACACACACACACACACACGAAACTTTATAGGCCGGCCACATGGCAGTCAGCCATTACTGAGTTCAGACTTCAGACATAAAGAAATACTGTATCCATGGAGTGACACCCACACCTGCACATACACATAGGTCGAATAAACAAATGTATTGAAAGGAGGATGAAAAGAGCAGGATTTGATTTTTTTAAAAAGTCTGAGCTAGCTTCAATAATCATGCTTACATAGAGAGAGAGAGAGAGATTAAGTATTATAAGGATAAGCACAAGCACAATAAGGTCCATCCATCTTCCATTTTCCAAAACTGAGTCATTAATTCAATGCACATCTGAGCACGCTCTTCTCAGGTCTTCGGCTTTCATTCGCTCGAATCCTGAGTCATGTCTGCAAAAGCAATTTCGATTTTTTTTTTAATCCCACGGGCTGTGACACGCGCCTAATGAGAGCAACCCAAAGCCCAATCATCTTATGCGATTCTATCCACACGTCTGTAACGTGCCGCCTAGATTATTCCTCTCTTATATAACTTATACACAAGACTTATGATGCATCAGCTGGAGGACCAAAATCCCATCATCTGTGACCTTATAAACTCCGAATCGAGGGCTCTGTTTTAGAGGGCAGGCCTGACATAAGGTTTGTGGGGTTTTTTGTAAGTTTGGTGATGATGCAATTCAAGAGACGGATTACAGAAACATCACAATGGGGATTTAGGTCTTATAATGTGTGTGTGTGTGTGTGTGTGTGTGTGTGTGGATGGCAATTGATGTGCATGTCATAAAGACCTTTTCATAAAGGTCAGGACACATATGTGAGAATATCTGCAACCCAAATCAAGATACATTAATGATTCTGCTGAATCTGTTCTATTAGAGAACGGATGGTTTCCCCGCCATTAACGAATTTTCCGTCTTTTAAGACGGAACGCTTCTCTGCCATGGACTGAATTTTCCTGCAATCAATGTTTTCATTGTTAATCCATGTGTCCACTAAAGCATTTTTAGCCAGTTGACAATGCTGGCGCCAACGCAGTGTTTTTTCAGTTGAGACGGTTTATGTGTTATGATACGGAATATCCGCGGAACTGTTACTAGCATCTGATTTTGCAAAAATTTTGACAAAATGTAACATATTTGCTCCAGCACAAGTTTTGGTTGAAGAGATGTGCTTGTTGTTGTCATTTGTTGTCATTGTACAAGCTGGATGTGGCAATTGGTCAGTGTTGTATTTGTCCCGCCCCTCCTCCACTGTGATTGGACGGATGAGTAAAAAGTGACGAGCGCTGTTTTACCCAAAGTTGAACATTCTTCAGACTGGTAAAAAAAAAAAAAACGTTTTAAAAATTGAAAACAATTCGAAAAATACGCTAGACTTAGGGGGAAAAAAACGTTATGGTGGACACACGGCCTTAGGCTCTGAGCGTTTATTTCACGCTGAACACTAAGTGCTCAGTGTTTTTTACTGATCGACGAGAGTTGAAGAATGTTCAACTTTGGGTAAAACAGCGCTCGTTACTGTCACTTTTTACTCAGCCGTCCAATCACAGTGCAGGAGGGGCGGGAAGAATAACATCCTAACCAACCATCACATTCTCCTTGTACAATGATAACGACAACAAGCACATCTCTTCATCCAAAACGAGAGCCAGAGCAAGTACGTTGCATTGTGTCGACATTTTTACATTCAGAAACAAACTATTTGCGACATCAGATAACAGTTCTGTGGATATTCCATATCGTAGTACATATCGCGTCTCAACTGAAATGCAACTGAACTCAACCTTCTCAAATGCCCACAGCAAGACCGTTTTCAGCAGAGCACTGGCTAGCTTTGATGGACACATGGCCTTATACAGTAGGAGGCGCTATGACATCTTCTCAAAGAGTACAGAATCTTTAGATAAAAACACAGGCGAAAAAGAGGCAGAAACAAACAAGCGATAGAAGCATAGCTTTTGCACATGTAAAATAACGTGATTAAACAGCATATAAATCAAAACTGCCAAATGTTACTGAATGTTGACCCAGGAAGATGTGTAGGTCTGTGAAGCTTTCAGGGTGTTGATGGACTCAATCTATTCCATCTATGTTTTAATCATCGTCTGAATACGATCCGGAAGAAGTATTTGACAACACACGATTTTCTCAGCTTTTTGTTCAAAATGTTGCATTTTTTGTTCAACTTAACCACATTCAAGCCTTGATAAAAATAAAAGATAAAATAAAAAAAACAATGCATAAAGCTAGAATAAAAGCATAAAGCTTTTTCCAGTCAGGATATTCTCGATATTACATCTAATTTGGGAAGATCGCGATTCAGATCAGGGATCGTGATTGTTATAGGATCGTGATATGAAATTTTGGGAAGATCGCCCACCTCTAATTTGAATACATGAAAAATGTGCACTATCCATTGATGGGGCAGCCAAATATCAACTGATATATACTGTTTTATTTTGTATTGTTACCAGGATTCCCACACCAGTGAATGTCTATGACTTGGACTACTGAATAAGCATTTTTTTAAATTCAGACTGACTCACTAACGAGTCATTTATAGAGATTTGCGAATCGGTCTAATTGTTAAAAAATAATCTTCGTTAAAACCTTAATCAGACTCCACCATGACTTCTGATTAAGTTGTCAAAAATTTTCTATTTTGACGTTTAGTCTGGAAAATACAATTTCAAGTTCCACTCATAAAAATAAAGTTTCTTTGTTGGCATTTATGGTTCCATCAAGAACTTTTAACATCCATGGAATGTTCACATTAGAACGGATCACTGAAAGGTTCTTTGAGGAACCAAAAACCCCATTATTCTATGGCATCACTGAAAGAAAAAAATAATCGTTATGACCTTTATTTTTAAATAGTGTACAGAGGACCTTATAGGAACTCACAGCACTATTTTAATACGGCTAAAGGCGTACTGTCGTGTTAAATGGACAGCATAATTGGGGTTTA
Source organism: Scardinius erythrophthalmus (assembly GCF_964197995.2). Classification (NCBI taxonomy): domain Eukaryota; kingdom Metazoa; phylum Chordata; class Actinopteri; order Cypriniformes; family Leuciscidae; genus Scardinius; species Scardinius erythrophthalmus. Next base: position 29,469,470 of record NC_138234.1, read on the forward strand.
AGCCGTGACAGTGATGCTCTTGGACTGAGTGATGGTTTTGGCAGCGGAGCATCTGGGAATCCATCCAATGCACATTAATGCTGGCAGCACGAACTGTGGATTTGTTTGAGTTTAGAATTGCAGACATAAACAAATACAGATAGATTAAGCATCAAATCTAGTAGAGTTTCTCTGTTATCGGGGTCCTGAAGGGTGGGGGCCCTCCACTTTGGGGCCAAAATACGCAGTCAGGCGTGCTTATGAGGGCATTTGTTACAGTTTGCTTAAATTTCATCCTCGAAATCAAGACAGTTAAAATTGATCTTTGAATGCAGCTATTGTTAAATGAGACATATAAATTAAACTCCAGCAGAGACAGAGAAACCGAGCGTGACGTCAATCAGGTGAAGCTTACCTGCGCGCGACCAGACCGCAGGCACGCCGCGAGCGCCGCGAGCACCAGCAGCAGAAGCCGCGAGCTCATCATGCGCGCACATCCAACTGTCTCTCTCTCTCTGTGTCAAACACACACACACACACACACACACACGCAGTCTCTCTCAGCTGCAGGAAAGTTTATTCCAGAGGGGTTGAGTCACTTTGAACACCGCGCCAGCTGATCCCTTTTGACATTTAACGCCGTATCCGAAATCTCCAGTGTGGAAATGAAGTGTTCAAGTCAAAAATCGCATATTAATGATATACTTGAAAGAAAAAAGAAAAGAAAAAACTCCACTTCAGTTTAAAATATCAGCTTTAAATATCCAAGCAAAAATATGTCCAGTGTGTTGACTCCAGAAAATAGCCCATGCGTAACTATTCCAGCGCTGCAAGTGTGCAACTTTCCCTAGTAAGTAGGCAGCGGTTGTGCGCGTGCAATAGCGTGTTTCTCAGGTGCTTTAATGCCGCGCTGTGCACTTCGCTCTGGCTTCAGCCTTAAACAACAAACCCCGCCCTCCTGCGCTCTGATTGGCTCTCTGCCCGCTCGAGGCTGGACTGATGCTTCCATATAAGGCAAGTGATTAGGAACGATTCTGCAGCATGTATGAGGGTGGCTCTTCATACATGACCTGACATTCTCAAACTGTGACTTTTATTTGAAGAAAAGGCAACAGTTTTCCCACAGCCACCTGTTCTGTCTTGTTTCACTGGAGGTTATAGCAAATAGTTGTGAACCTGGGAGTCACACTGATGACACTGGACAATCCAAACTGATGATGGTGGTGGAAACATGCCTGAATCTCATGGACCCTGTCAGGAATGTGTCTGGGTTATATTTCACTACAAAATAATAATAAAAAATGCTTATAATAATGTATTTTTCTTAAAGAAAATGAATCTTATTTTAGGACCATTACGATTATTATTTTTTTCTGACATTTGTGACATTATTTTCATAACAATTAAGCATGTTTCCTTCCCAAATTCTCATTAAATGTCTCATCTCACACACATAAAGTGATATAGGCCTATTATATATTATATATTCTTATATATTACCGTTAAAATTTGTTGTACTTCATTTAATGCTGATTTAAAAAAAATGATCAATTAGCAATAATTGTGACATCATTTTAGACAATTAATTTTATGAAAATAATGTCACAAAACCAAATCTTAAATGGGTCTAAAACCGGATTAATTTTCTTTAGGAAAGTTTTTTTTCTTTTAATTTGGGGTGAAATATTATCTTAAAAATAAACTAATATACAATATATAATATAAGCTTTATATTATATATTTAATAAAAATATATAATATAAAAAATATAAAATATATATGATTTGTATTAGTATTATTAATAATAATAATGTAATATGTGTGTATACATATGTATATATATATATAATACTAATACAAATAATATATATTTAATATTTTTTATATGATATATTTTTTATTAAATTAAATAATGAATATTATTACTATTAATAATAATAATAACTTAATACTAATAATTATTATTTTTATTAGCAGGCTAGTATTAATAATAATGATAACAATACTATTATTTTTCACATTTAATTCATCTAAGACATAGATATGCATATATCGTTTGATTTTGAAATATGACTCATACCCAATTTTGTCAAGCTTTGTGAGAATCGTCCGATAAGATCCTGGGAACACATTAGTTTGATGATGTGTGTTACCATTTATATCTATTTAGTTATAAATATTGCCCAATAGAGAAGCGAAAAAGTGAAATGAATGAGCAAATCAACCGATTTCACAAGGTTTTTTTGTTTCGGGATTTCCAGTTGACAAATGACATCATAAAAACTGAAGTCATCTCCTGAGAGACCAAAGGCCCGATCACACCAAGATCAATAAGCACATATTATCATTCTGAAATCCTGCACCCATCTCACTGTATGTACAGAGTTTGCCAGCTTTTCCGATTTTAGGGAATATCGTACAGCATATCCCGGGAGGTCAGAGGTCACTGGGACACACACGGTGACCCCCCCATTGCTGCAGCAGCAGGAAGTGACACGTTTGAGCGTCTCTAGGGGGTTATTTATAAACCCGCTGACCTTTTCTGTCCGCATGCAGCGAGTGATTGACATGACACACGTTATTGTGAGCTGCAGGAGTTACTGATCACCTGAACTGACACAAAAATTACACTTCTTTACAATGGACAGATCAAGTGCAGCGCGATTCAGACATGAGACACACGGAGAAGAAGAGAAACAGCAGAGAAAAATGTTGATTTACACATGCCCTTTGTATTGTTTTATTGCTTGCCCTTGTGAAAAAGAAGTGTGCTTAATCGTATTGAATGTGTACTTGTAGTACACTTTACTTGTAGTGCGCATTCAAATACTTCAAATCTGACAAAGTATATAATAATTGCAAATTATATAATATCAATGAAATAAAAGGCCACTTAAGCGTACTTAAAGAATACACTCATGACCATACTTGGTAACACTTTACTTTACAGTGTCCTTGTTACATGTGTTACCTATAATAACAGTAAATCATGCACAATTACATGTAACTAACACTAAACCAAACTAAATCTAACCCTAACCTGATAGTGAGTAGGCTGTATGTACTTAATTATTATATAGTATAAATATATAATTACACTGTAACAAGGACACCTTAAAATAAAGTGTAGCCCTGTTTCGTAACACACTTAAGCACACTTTTAAAAGTGTAATAATGTTAACTTCAAAGTTTTCCTTTAAAGCATTGTTTAAATCGTTTTAATAATATTTTGTACACTTGTTTTTATGTGTTTACTTAAATAATAACATATTAATTCAATGTTACGTTTAAAGTTAATATATTTTAAATGTACACAATTACAACTTCATAACTTCAAAGGTGTAATTACAAATATATTACAATCAAGTGTCAATGAAAATAACATTAAAGTTTATTTTAGTTTAGCATAAATGCTTGTCAGTGCCTTCAGGAGTAACTTTAACCGAATTTATAAGACAATAGGCATAATTATGAAATTACATATATAGGCTACTTAATGTTAAGTGCAACTAACTGTATTTAATATAAATTTAAACTACAATACAGTTTCATTTAATTGTAAATAACATGCAATTAGGTGTCCAAAAATATTCAGTCCACAAAATATTATTTCTGTATAAGTATACTGAAGTGTAAGTCTTTTTCACAAGGGTGCAAAACTAGGGGCCGTTTACACGACACAGTTTCCAACTAAAAACAGAAAACTTCTTTTGTGTTTTGGCCGTTCATTTACACGACAATGGAGTTTTCCATTGGAGACAAATGCAAACTTTTGAAAATGGGTTTCAAAGTGCAAGTTTTTGAAAAACGATACAGTTATCGTCTTTGTGTAAACTAAAAAAAATGTGAATTTGTGAAAACAGTGACATCATGCGCATGTGTATCACATGTTCAGTCTATAGGCCCCTAGTGTTTCTTTACAAAGTGACATCGCCATCTACTGGCCTGGCATGAATAGTACAGCGTTTTGGTCTTTTTCACGGATCCGTGTGAAACGGGGATCGTTTTGACAGTGTTGTCGTCTGTACGTGAAAAATGCACAGAAAAAACGTGTCCGTTTTTAGTACATCGCTGTCGTGTAAACGTACCCTAAAACATGACCACAAAATCTTTGCTGAAGGCAATTTGCCTAGCTTGACCTTGACTTCACCTCTGACCTCAGGTGACCTTTACTGGTTTATTGTCATCGAGGGATTGCAGTATTGCTGTATAGTGTACTGTAAAGTTGTATATAGTCATGCAAAAACAAATATAAGGTGATGTCATTAAGATAAAAACATCTGAAAAACAGTATTAGTCACTTGTGACGCAATGTCAGAGTGTTCTAGTGTCTGTGCTGTGCAGACAGTCAGACCTGGTGTGTGTGTGTCACTGCTCTCGGTGCAGATTATGTCCTGTCTGGTTGTCTGATTTGATTGATAAAGCCAATTTTCATCCTCCATTAGATTGCCAGCCAAAATTCCTGAATTCAGCATGCAGGCTTTGAAGAACGGCTCCCGCCCCTCCCTGACCGCCCTCCACCCCGCCAGCGGCCGTTTCTGCCTTTCCTTCTGTCTCAACAGAGGTCACTGGAAGAATCCAAGTTTTTCAAGGAATTTTTCAGTGAAATCCAATCTGACAACAGAGGGAGGGTCTGCCACAGAGCACAGATGCTTGAATAAGGCAGGATTGAGGACACAAATGTAATAGTTAATATATCATAATGAATACGACAAAGCACTATTAAAATGAAAATTAATTATGAATGCATAACCAAATTTATTACAAAAAATATTATAAGAAAATGTGGTGGAGTTTACCACTGCAGGTCCTTTCTTCAATGTGAATTCATTTTTTTTTTTTTTTTGGCAGGCAGAAATCTTAGATTAAATAATAATAATATTGTTGATGTTATTAAATATAAAGATAATAATAGTAATATTTTATATTTTTATTTAACAACAACAATATAAGAAATAATATTAATTATAATTGTTATTATTAAATGATAAATATAATAATAATGTTATATTTTTTATTTAAACAATACTACTTCTACTGCTTCTACTACTAATATTATACATTATTATTATGATTTATTTATTTATTATTGTTGTTGTTGTTAAACAACAAGATAGTTATTATTATAATAATAATCATTATACATTTTTAATAGTAATAGTAATAACAATAATAATAATAATAATAATAGTAAATTTGTTGGTTTTATTCAATTAAAAAGATAATAAAAATTTTTTTAATAATAATATTGTTATATTTTAACAACAACCCTCAATAATAGTAATAATAATAATAATAATTATGATGATAAAATTAAATACCTTAATAATAATAATATGTTATTATAGTTGCTAAATAAAATAAAATAAAATAAATATTTTAAATAAATTATTAGGTATAATAACTATTAAATTAAAAGGTATAACAACAACAACAACAACAACAACAACAACAAAAATAGTAATAATTATTATTATTAAATTAAAATGCAATAATAATAATAAATAATTAGTAAAATAATTATTTTGACTAAACTTTTATAATTATACAATTTTTAAAAAGTAGTTGAATTTATTTTATTAGTTGTATTTGTGGTGTATATATATATATAGTTATTTTTTTTTTTCCTGAAGGATACAAGAACTGGTGGGGAATTTCAGGCTTGATCTCCTGATTGTCTGGGAGTTTTGGCTGAACAATGGCGAGCTCATGGCCTCCATGCTGTGAAGTTCGCTCTGCTTTCGTTCTCAACCCACTTCTTTTAAAACTGAAGGGTGGCAGGGGGAGCAGAGGGAGGGAGGGGGCCTGTCGAGAGAAACGGCAAAACGGACGGGTGGGTGCGAGAGGGGGGGGGGGATGGGGTCGGGGGCATCTGTTTGTGCATTGTATGTTTTCCCGAGTCAACAGCAGAGGAAATGAACGCAGCAGCTAAATATACAAACATCACAATGAGCTAGCGAATAGCAGCTGCACGCGGGAAGACTAATGCAATGAGTATAATAGCAGATGAAGACAGCCAGCGGATATGAGGATCTGGTAACGAGTGCGAACAGATAGATAGGTGGATGGATAGTTTGATGATGTTGAACTGGAGGTCAAGGAGAGAGTGGAGAGCCAGGTGAATGAAACGCTATGCAATCGGTTGCTAACAGTGACACTGTGTTTAAGTGTTTGTATGTGATCATCATAGCAGCAGGTCATAAGGGAATCACCGTTCCAGGCTAGAGGAGAAAACAGGAAGCTGTGCTGATGGTATTTTTCCTCTAACTAATGTTAATATGGACCTGAGGTTCTGGACTCGACCCAGTGGTCATAGAAAGCCACAGAAAGCCTCACTGTATTCCTCACGCTGACCTGGACAGAATCATTACCATTGCAGCTGTCTGCAAGAAAACATCCATAATTAGTAATTTACTCAATTGCTTTCTCTCCTTATATTTACCAATCTGCCCTTTTAGTTATTTATTGCTCTACCAAAGCCTGAAGTGTCAGATGTTGCAGTTGAAAATCCAAAATCAGAAATGCACAACGCAGAATGAACATTGAACACAGTATTTAATAATCATGGAAGGGCGATACAAAAACACGACGAACATAACTTCAATACAAGACAAAGAACAGAGGAGAACTCAGGGCTTAAATACACGGGATGATGATTAACAGAAACGAGAACAGGTGAGGATAATTCAAAAACCATAGTAACAAATGAGAACTCAGGCAGTGACAATGACAAAGAAACTAAACAAGACAATGAAACATGACAGTAGCTCCCGCTTCAGGAAGGTTCGTCCTTGCGCTGATGAATGTCTGAGGATGAAGGGAGGGTGGAAGCTTTGGAGTAAGACACCACAGAGACAATGATCCTAGGAACCAGGGAGGCGAAAAAGGTGGGAGGAGTCACGGCAGAGACAGGAGGATAATACAAAGCCCAGCCAAGATGAGGGCCCATGGAGGAGTTGACAGAGGGAGGAGCCATGGAGGAGAATTTGCTAACGACACCCAGGGCACGACTGATGGAAATGAAGGCGATGGAAATGGAGCCCAGGGGCTAGATGGAGGGCTTATGGGACCGGGCGACACTGATGGTCCTGGAGGCCGAGGTGGAGCCGGAGGGACTGAGGAGCAAGGTGGAGCCGGTGGTACTGAGGACCAAGGTGGAGCCAGAGGGACTGAGGACCAAGGTGAAGCCAGTGGGACTGAAGACCATGGTGGAGCCGGAGGGACTGAGGATCAAGGTGGAGCCGGGGGAATGAGGACCAAGGTGGAGCCAGTGGGACTGAGGACCAAGTTGGAGCCGGAGGGACTGAGGAGCAAGGTGCAGCCGGTGGGACTGAGGACCAAGGTGGAGCCAGAGGGACTGAGGACCAAGGTGAAGCCAGTGGGACTGAGGACCATGGTGGAGCCAGAGGGACTGAGGAGCAAGGTGGAGCCGGTGGGACTGAGGACCAAGGTGGAGCCAGAGGGACTGAGGACCAAGGTGAAGCCAGTGGTACTGAGGACCATGGTGGAGCCGGAGGGACGGAGGATCAAGGTGGAGCCGGGGGAATGAGGACCAAGGTGGAGCCAGTGGGACTGAGGACCATGGTGGAGCCGGAGGGACGGAGGATCAAGGTGGAGCCGGGGGAATGAGGACCAAGGTGGAGCCAGTGGGACTGAGGACCAAGGTGGAGCCGGAGGGACTGAGAACCAAGGTGGAGCCGGAGGGACGGAGGATCAAGGTGGAGCCGGGGGAATGAGGACCAAGGTGGAGCCAGTGGGACTGAGGACCATGGTGGAGCCGGAGGGACTGAGGAGCAATGTGGAGCCGGGGGAATGAGGACCAAGGTGGAGCCGGTGGGACTGAGAACCAAGGTGGAGCCGGAGGGACTGTGGAGCAAGGTGGAGCCAGAGGGACTGAGGACCAAGGTGGAGCTGGAGGGACTGAGGACCAAGGTGGAGCTGGAGGGACTAAGGACCAAGGTGGAGCCGGTGGGACTGAGGACTAAGGTGGAGCCAGAGGGAAGGCAGAGCAAGACGGAGCTGAAGGGGTGGAGAGACTGAATGCAGCGGATGGCTCGTAAGTCCGTGGTGCAGACAGGGTGACATCCGACCAAGGCGAAGCCGGAGGGAGGAGGTAGTCGGGTGGAGCCGCAAGGACGATGGTATCTGGTGGAGCTAAGGGAGGGTGGAGGGGCCTAGGCGTAGCCGACAGGCCGACGGACTGAGGTGGATTGACAGGATCAGCAGCTGGATGCAGTGCCGGGGGATCCACTTGCCTGGGTGACACTGGAAAACTGAAGACTAGAGGCGAACCACACAGTGGAGTCACAGTGGTGTCAGAGGAGGAGCCGATGGGCTGAAGGGAACCAGCAGAGGTAGGGGTAGAGGTAGGGCTGAGGAACTGGCTGATTCTGGAAGACAAAAGTTTCATCTAAACATGCAATATATCAAAAGAAAGAACAGACCCTCTTCTTTATTCTAGCTTCATACATACATTTTTTATTAACACTTGAATGTGTGGTGAGTTTCATAAAAAAATGAAACATTTTGAACATTTCTTCATCATCTTGCTCTGACCAAAGTCATTTGAACGAACCGGACGCCATAATTACGACTTCCCGGATCATAAAAACGAACTTCTGAGGAGGACTTAAATGCAGAATATGACAACAGACTGTATGATAATTGCCCAAAAACTCTCTAGATGAAGTGAAGCTTCACTTCCTTTCACTATCTAAATTAAAACAAAACTCTTATCAACTAGATGTACCGCAGGGCGGTACAAAATATGACCGCCGCTCAGGCCTGCACTGGCTTTCCACAAAAATAAATGACGTGGAGCAATTTGGCTGTATTGCGTGTTTATGTATATACCTAAAAAAAGTAGTAGTATGTGCATGTCTGTGTGTGTGTTTGTGTATGTGTGTGTCTGTGTGTGTGTCTGTGCGTGTATGTGTGCGTGCGCGTGTGTGTTTGTGTGTGTGTGTCTGTGCATGTGGATTTGTATGTGTGTGTATGGGTGTGTGTCTGTGCGTGTGGATGTCAGTGTGTGTGACAGTATCATCCTAAACCAGCAACCCTTCGCTCAACACCACCATCTACAGGCCGATGAGTGTACAGTCACTAAATGTGCACATAATTGAATTTATTTTATACCCCCCCATGGATGAAATTCTACGAAACTTAGCATACCCCCAGAGGATGTCAAGTTAATCATACACATGAAATATGGTGCAGTTCTGAACATCTCAACTGAAGATAGGGGCGATTAAAATAGAATAATATTGCATTTTTCATTTTTTATGGGAGGGGCGTAAATCACAAATGAGTGATTATGGGCTAGGTTGATGTGGGCCCTTAAGACCAACATACCATAAAAATTTCTTCATCCTCGGTGCCACGGTTCAGGTAGTTATGTAGGAAAAACTGCATTTTTGGGGTTTGGGGGGGCCCAGCTCGGGGGGGGGAGTGGCCCCCGGGGACCAAACGAAATTTTTCCGTAAAACTCTAGTGGGGCTACATGCCCACAAAATTTCATGTTCCCCGGTGTTTCGGTGTCCCTGGTATCGTTGACGAAAAATTCAGTAGATGACGGAAAAAAAAAAAAAAAAAACTTTGACAATCGAATATGGGCTAGATTGATGTGGGCCCTTAAGACCAACATACCATAAAAAATTTGTCATCCTCGGTGCCACGGTTCAGGTAGTTATGTAGGAAAAACTGCATTTTTGGGGTTTGGGGGGCCCCAGCTCGGGGGGGGAGTGGCCCCCGGGGACCAAATGAAATTTTTCCGTAAAAGTCTAGTGGGGCTACATGCCCACCAAATTTCATGTTCCCCGGTGCTTCGGTGTCCCTGGTATCGTTGACGGAAAATTCAGTAGGTGACGGGGAAAAAAAAAAAAAAACTTTGACAATCCCTATATGACCGCTTTCGCTAGCTACGCTAGCGGCGGTCATAATTAATGTTCCACCCATATGCCGTCCACCCTTTATCTAAATGTCCCTCTTGGTCATATAAACAGATTAATTGTGATAATTGATGGCCTTTCCATGCCAATGCTGTTTTTAGTATTACACCCACAGTATTAGTACAAGAATACTATTACAATTTCCACTCTCAAATATTTATGCAGGCCCTATAAATACAGCCCTCATTAGCTTCCTCTTTTGAAACAGAAACTTAATGTCATTTTCCACAGAGTGACCTCACAGTGTTGGTCATCTAGGGGTGAATCTCCTCTGTTGCTGTCCTGCCTCAGATAACATCCAGTCTCTGGCTACGTTACGTGCACATTCTTACCCCGATTATGCTTAATAAGCCGACAATGCACGTGGTGATGTAAACGTGTTAACCCGTAAAATCAAAAACAACTTCAGCATAAACCAATAGATAGGCACAGCTAGATTTTTGCCCCTTAACCCGATTTCTCCCAGCATGTAAATGCATTAACCTGCTTTAAGTTTAATGAACTTTGTTTGATATTGCAGTGTTGTATATTGGTAAAGCCTGGAGGTGTAGTTTAATCTCCTATTAGCGATCTCTTGTTTCATTGAGGTTTGGAAAGTTTGGCAACATTAAGGTCAAATTTCAAGGATATCTTTAAATTAGTGGTTTGTAATCCTTGATTAAACCAAAGCCAACATGAAATCTACTCCTCTGATAAAGGACACTCCAGCCTCTGTTCTAGCTTGAGCTTGTTATATCAGATTTCTCACATCTTCATTTCTGGCTTTCCGCCACTTCGGCCATTGCATGAACAGGCAGCAAACCTCTGGCAATCAAATGGTGCTTGTTTGTACACACACACACACACACACACACACACACACACACACACACACACACACACACACACACACACACACACACACACACACACACAAATCAGATAAAAAAAGATACAGGTTGAGTTACACTAATGTAGATCTCTTTTACCTGGACTTCTGAAATTCATTGTCGAATGCTTAATGCAAGATGATTCAGGACTCAAATTGGGATTATATTCTCTGAGTCTAACGCTTCAGTCTTTGGTGCGTTCATGAACTTGGTGTTAGTTCAGAATTATATTGGAACTAGTGCATCAAAATCATTCAAATGAGCAAACAGATCAATCTGGATTTAAAGGTGAATTACTTCAGTGTAAAAAAATTTAAAAGATAATTGTGAGATATATTTTAACTCTTTCCCCACCAGTGTTTTTTTTAGTTGCCAGTGTCCGCCAGCATTCAACAAGTTTTTTTATGGCCCCCAGAATATGTCTGAATCTCTGAACATGCACTATATTAAAAGAAAGGTCAGGCCCCCTGCTTTTAAACAACAACAACAAAAAAAAAATATTCTAGCTTTTTTTATCAACACTTTAAAGTGGGTAAGTTTCATAAAAAAACTAAATTTTAAACAAAAAAAAAATTAAAATACTACATGGCTTTTATTGCTTGTTTCTGCTTCTTTTTTTATCCAGAGATTTAGTACTCTTTCAGAAGTTGCGTAATAGCGCCCCCTACCATATAATAGTGAAAACACGGAAAGCCAGAAAATTCCTTCAGTGGCGTGGAAAGAGTTAAATAAGAAATAAAGTTTCAGTTGTGAGATATAAAGTTGCAACTGCGACGTATTGTTGCAATGAAAGATAAAATCACAATTGTGAAATATAAAGACGCAATTGCAAGAAAAATTAACAATTGAAAGGTTGGAATTGAGAGAAATAAAGGTGCAATTATGAGAAATAAATCTGTAATTGTTAGACATAAAGTTGCAATTGTTAACTGGTAATTTACAAAAATGTTGAAAATGTGAGTTATGAAGTTGGTAATGCTGAGACATAAATTATGGGAAAAGTTGAGGTACCGTAATTATTGATCTGTAATTGTTAATCGCAATTATTAGATATATTTGTCAACTGTATGACAAAGTTACAATTATAAGAAAAAGATTATATAATTGGCACTTGTAATAGATATGAAGGCAAGATTGTGTCATGTAAAGTCGCAAAGTCAATTAAAAGAAATAGTCAATTATCTTCTTATTTATGTTCTGAGGGAACTTCCGCTGTTCCGTGCAGTGTATATTTGACAGTAAATGGAAGAGTTTATTGGTTAGTCACTTACTTAGTTACTTAGTAAACTCTTGCTGAATTCTTGGATGAACGTTTGTCATGCAAGTTTGGAAGGTTACATAGCTTTGCATGAGGAAATGGTGTCAGGTTCTTGATGAATAGGCAAACCAAGGTGTGTTTTCTGTGAGTGAGGGGTTGGTCTTACCGTAGGAGCCGGGGCCACTGTTAAAGCAATTGTCCCAGTGGTATGTTTACAGCTAATGGGAGGGCAACCGCAAATATTCAGGGGTCAGATCTGTACACACACTCTCTACTCAAGTGAGAACACAGGTAGATGGTAATTGAACAAATTGAGAGGGCAGAGCAAGCTATGTAATCAGATCTCAAGGGTACGCCCAGGTAAATAGGCATTTATTGGTCAAATTACGAGCCGAAGCTGGTCCAAGTTGAAGTTTATGGCTAAGGTTAGCCTCAGGGTCACAGGCTTTCTTGCAGAGATAATGGTGGCTGATTGGATGGGAAGTGGAAACTCAGGCAGGCTGTAATTCAGCACTGTTGACACCTGCTGTCAATGAAACTCAGACCAAACCTCACATACCAACAATATGAGTTCGACAAAACATTTTGGGCTCAAAATGGTATTATATCTGGAATTTTTAGAAAATAGCTTGAGCACACATAGATAAAGCAACCTTGGAAGAGTCATGGCACTTTTATATTCCTTAAAACAGAATGCGAAATTTAAATTTTTATATGCGAATTGGCCAACTCGTAAAATATGTACGATTTAGCAAAAATCTTACGAATTCAGCCGAGTGAGGTCGTAGCCACCTCATAAGATACGTACGAATTGCTGGAAGATCGGGCATTTCTACCACAGCAAAAAAGAAGAAAAAGGTGCTTCAAAAAAGCTTCTTGTTTAAGAAAAAGAAGAAGAGAAAGGAATATAGACATCACGTGAGAAGAAAACAAAGAAATATCAAGGTAAATATCAAAATCAATCTATGCAAAATGTGTGAAATACTAACTATAACTTTTTTACACTATACCGTCACTTATCTTAAGAAATTACAGAATTATTCTGTGATGTATATGTTGGAAATTAGTGGACATATTAAGTGAACTAGTGAGAGTGTGAGAAATGTTGAGGTCAAAAGCGCCTATAGTTGAATAAAACTCCCATATATCTTCATAATTAAGATTTATTGTAATAACCAACTGTTTGTCAAAGCAGGTGGACAAATTAACCAGTCAACTCCCAACTTAACCCAGGAACCCAAACATTCCAGCGCATTCATCTGAGGACGGCGCTCTGGAATTCTGTGGGAAAGAAGAAAAAAAGTCACTATTTAATATCTCAGCTGTTTCTCTTAGAGAGTATGCTTTTTTGATTTGCTGTGTTTGGCAGACGTAAGACAAAAGTGGAAGTATGAACATGTCCGATTCAGAATTGTAGAATTAATGCGTAATTTATATCGTCCCCTCCCTGAACCGTTTTGGATGAAGGTTTTAACTCTCACAGGTGGCTGCGTGTTGGAGGCATGTGTGACTTAAGATCTGAGAGGTGTGTTTTAAGGTTCTGGGGAAATTCCCAGAGCTCGGAGGGTCTTTCTCTCTCAAATCATGAAAACTCTGGGAGCATCCGTTCCACTGTTCTCTCCTTTCCTGCTCCAAGTCATCAGAGGTTGAGGAAAATGGTACCTGGGGGAATACAGGGACTTTGGCCGCCCTCACTCTAAAACACACACACACGCACACCTCAGTCTTTCCCTTGTTCTCATATACTGTCCTCCTGTCATAAATATTGTACAGTCAAAGAGAAAGACCTGCCCTAACAGTCCCAGAACTCCTCTGTAGGGCCCACAGGTCAGCGCTCGTTGCTTAAACATGTTTGTCTGTGTGCTAACCAGATCACATGTACTGTGAAAGTGTGTGTGTACGTAAATATTTCTCACACTGCAACAGAGAATCTCATTATCCTTTTACATTAGGAGTCTTCAAATAAAAGTCCCAGTTAGTGTAGTCACTGATGCTACAATAGATTTCAGACAAGTTTAACTGACAACTTTAGCCATTTCATCGACTTGACCTGTCTCCAACAAGCAATTAACAGCAAAAGAAATTGCAAGAGGAGTCACAATAGCAAAATATAAACTTGCAATTTTGTATTAAATTAAGCAAGTCATAATTGTGAGATATGAAGTTGCGATTACAAAAATAGTCAACTGAGAGAAAACTTTGATATGTCACATTATGAAAAATATAGTAGAAATAGTGAATTGTAATTATGAGAAATGAAGTTATAATTGTGATATGAAGTCGCAAGTCAGTTTTTCTTGCAAAAAAGTTGCAATTTTAAGATATAAGTTAAAAAGTTGCAATTACAAGAAAGTCATAAATTTGAAGTTGCAATTGTAAAATGTAAAGACAATAGTGGATATAAAATCGCAATTACAAGAAATAAATTTGCAATAAGAAATTAAGTTGCAAACATTAGACAGTTGTAATTACAAGAAATAATATTGCCTTTATGAGAAATTAAGTCACAATTTTAAGTCAATTTCAATCCAAATTGACAGAGTGTGTTAAAGATATAAAAGATTAGATGACGCGTAATTTTCTTTTATTAAATCCAGACAAGACAGAGGTAATACTTATCGGTTCAAAAAACCGCCCACAAAACCTCTCACAATACAACTTTAACATTGTAGGATGTCCTGTTACTTTATCCTCTACAGTAAAAGACCTGGGTGTTATACTAGACTGCAACCTCGACTGCAACGGTCTTTTAAAAATCATATTTCATATGTTACAAGAACAGCCTTTTTTCACCTTAGAAACATTGCTAAGCTACGTAACATGCTATCAGTTTCTGATGCAGAAAAGTTAGTTCATGCATTCATGACCTCGAGACTAGATTACTGTAATGCTTTATTAGCTGGTTGTCCTGCATCTTCAATAAACAAGCTACAGTTAGTCCAAAATGCCGCCGCTAGAGTTCTTACTAGATCAAGAAAATATGATCATATAACACAGATTTTATTATCACTACATTGGTTACCAATAAAGTTACGTATTAATTACAAGGTATTGCTACTGACTTATAAAGCCCTAAACGGCTTAGCTCCAGTCTATTTAACGGATCTTCTATCGCCCTATAATCCATTGCGCTCTTTAAGATCACTAAGATCATAAACGCCAGAGGAGAACTGGCCCCCGACTGAGCCTGGGTTCTCCCAAGGTTTTTTTTTCTCCATTAGGTCACCTGATGGAGTTTTAGGTCACCATTAGGTCACTTGATGTTTTTCGGTTCCTTGCCACTGTTGCATTTGGCTTGCTCAGTTGGGGATATTTAATTTAATTTAATCAATCAATAATACTATTGATCAGCATTACCAAACGTGGATGTTTTTTTCCACTAGAAACAAACCTTGTTGTGCTATTTTGATTTAATACTGTGAAGCTGCTTTGATGCAATCTGTATTGTGAAAAGCGCTATACAAATATACTTGACTTGACTTGACAATTTTAAGATATAGACGCAATTACACAAAATAGTCATAACTGTGAGATACGAAGTCACAATTGTAAGATGTGAAGTTGTAATTACAAGAAATAAAGCTGCAATTATGAGAAATTTAGTTACAATTCTAGTCGCAATCACACGAGTCGCAATTACACGAAGTAGTCATAATTGTAAGATATGAAGTCGCAATTACAAGAAATAAAGTTGCAATTATGATAAATTAAGTCAATTCTAAGATATAGTTGAAGTTACAAGAAAAAAAAGTTGCAATTATGATAAATTAAGTCACAATTGTAAGATATAAAGTTGTAATTAAAAGAAATAAAGTTGCAATTATGATAAATTAAGTCAATTCTAAGATATAGTTGAAGTTACAAGAAATAAAGTTGTAATTATGATAAATTAAGTCAATTCTAAGATATAGTTGAAGTTACAAAAAATAAAGTTGCAATTATGATAAATTAAGTCACAATTTTAAGATATGAAGTCGAATTACAAGAAATAAAGTTGCAATTATGAAAAATTAAGTCAATTCTAAGATATAGTTGAAGTTACAAGAAATAAAGTTGCAATTATGAGAAATTAAGTCACAATTCTAGTCGCAATTACACAAGTCGCAATTACACGAAATAGTCATAATTGTGAGATATGAAGTCGCAATTACAAGAAATAAAGTTGCAATTATGATAAATTAAGTAAATTCTAAGATATAGTTGCAGTTACAAGAAATAAAGTTGCAATTATAAGAAATTAAGTCACAATTGTAAGATATAAAGTTGTAATTACAAAAAATAAATAAACAATTACACTGTAAAAAGACAGTGTAATAAACAATTACACTGTAAAAAATGATATGATCAATAAGTTATGACAACAGATGTTTTTACATTGCATTAACTCACCAATATATATATATTATTTACTTATTTTTAAATTTTCAGTAATGTAAGTTGAAATAACTTAAACAACCAAGTTGAATGTACTTAAAAATTTAATGCAGCAACTTTTTTTTACAGTGAGAAATTAAGTCACAATTGCAATATATAAAGATATAAAGATAATTGTTCAGTGTTCTGTGTTATTGAATATCTCTTTACCAGTCTCAGGCTTCTTCGCAAGTGTCTTTCCTACAGGAATGAACTCATTTATTCAGTTTATACTGTGCTTGATGGCTCTTTTCTTTAATGTGGGGGCAGGAGGTAATAGCCGAGTGTGTTCAGCAATTAGTACAGATGTGCTTTCCGTTGTTAAAGTTAATTAATGGCTGGAAGAATGAACACCTGCCTCACACACACACACACACACACACAAAATATTTTACCAATGCACTCTCACCTCTAGCCTTCACACCCTACAGCCTTTTTCCATGTGTGTATGTGTGTGTGTGTGTGTGTGTGTGTGTGTGTGTGTGTGTGTGTGTGTGTGTGTGTGTGTGTGTGTGTGTGTGTGTGTGTCAGATCCGAGTGTGTGAGTGTGTTTGTGACAGATCCTTATGTTTTCAAGCCTATTTGTGTATTTTTTTAAAAACAGTGACTTGTGCCATTTCTTTTTTTGTTCAGCTCACTTTTAACTGAATTTTAAAATTCTTTGTCTATCAGCATTTCCCATTAAAAATAAAACAACAATCTAGACTATAATATTTTACTATACTATTCAAGTATAACTTTTTTTCTTATGTTTTTATGTATTATTTTTTGTCTATTTATGGTAGAGTTGCAAATCAATTGTCATATATAGGGAGCATGATTAATTGTGCTAATGTTTTTATTGTATTATTTCTTTTTTTACATCAGTTTATAATTTATCATCATACTAAATTAATGTGTTAAACTGACATCCTTATTTTCTATTATTTGTTATACATATAGAATGTGCTAATGTTTTTATTGTGGTGTTTTTATAAATACATTAATTTGACAGCCCTGTTTGTTTTATATTTACGTAATTTGTATTGTATTATTATTTTTTACACCCATTCTATTCTATTCTATTCTATTCTATTCTATTCTATTCTATTCTATTCTTTGCCAGGAGTCCAGAGATTGTACACAGGAAATGTGCTGTCTTCTATCTTTGGTCTTTAGTGAAAAAAAAAATATATATATATAAAAAGAAAGAAAGAAAGAAAATGTATTCCCCCCTAAAAATGTTCTTCTTTCATTTAGAGTCACCCGCTGATAAATAAAGCATGAACAGGAAGTTTGGTTATACATTCTTATTCAGAAAATGAAGATTTTGCCAAATCGACTAAATATAACTTGCGTTCTCGTTTCCAGTGGGTATTTACTGTCAAAAGGGAACAAAGATGGTGTGGCGTTGGCTTTAGTGACAGCACCACCCAGATCATACAGGAAGTGTGGGTTTGTCGAGGCAGAAAATGAAGAACTGGAGTTATTCTGGTTCACACACAGAAAAAAATGTTGAGTAAAAAAAGGTGTGAACGTGTGTCAAGGGTGTGAAGAGACTATTTAGGGTCTTGTATGTGTGTGCGTGTGTGTGTGTGTGTGTGTGTGTGTGTGTGTGTGTGTGTGTGTGTGTGTGTGTGTGTGTGTGTGTGTGTGTGTGTGTGTGTGTGTGTGTGTGTTTTTCTGGGTTGGTGACTATAAGTGTGTCCGTTCTGTATGTCTTTACGAATGTCGCTGTCTTATTATACGTGTGTGTGTTTCCATGACAAAAGTCCCCTGTACAGATGCTGTTGGCGAATGAGTTTAAATCAAGTCTTTATTTCCATCTTCGCATGATGTTCCAGATTCAAACAAGCAAGCGTAAGAAGATATATATGGAGCAGATAACAATGACACATGGCTATTTACGTGTGGTAGAACTAGGAGTCAGATATGTGTGATGCAGGGTGGTGACTAGTTAGTAACCCTCATTCTGCATTTATATGAAATCCCCAGCAACAAGAAATACCCACTGCTTATTTATTAACCCTAACTCAAACCCCTACATCTGCCTTTACTCCTAAAGCAAACTAAAAACCTCTCCTACTTTACTTCACCTAACATGATGCAAGCTTCAATATACCACTTAAAGTGTGGTCGAATTTCTGTGAAATTTTGCAGGCAAACACGTCCATTGTCGTAAAGCACAGCTCACACACACTAAAAATTAATTCTTGAAGTTGTAAAATAAAGATGATTGAAGTAAATGTATTATTCAAGAACTTTTTTCAGAACTTTTTTCAAGAAATTTCAGTCTTTCTATTTCAAAATTTCACGTTTAATTTAGTGCTGTCAAAACGATTAATCGCTATTAATCGCATTTAATAAAAGTTTGTAAATATATTGTATATGTGTACACACACACACACACACACACACACACACACACACGCAAACACAAACACACACAGACATTTACCAGCTTTTATGTTATATGCGATTAATCACGATTAATCGATTTGACAGCCCTAGTTTAATTCAATGTGTTACTTGACATTTCTTTGTAATTATTTTTGAGATTTACTAGCAATTTCTGAGTGAAAATTGTGTTATACTTTATTTTGATGGTGCCTTTAGAACATTCTGTTGACTATAAGTAACTTTGTAACTACATGTCAATTAACTCTCATTAGAGTATTAGTAGACTGTCTGCTTAATATCTGCTAACTAGTTATTCTGATGGTCCTCAACAGACATTCTACTGACTAAAAGCCGCTGGCATGATGGATGGCGCTGGCAAAACCAGCAATGCAGGTTTGAGAGGCGGCGCCCCGACAAATCTCGCTAGAACCACAACTTGCTTTACGGCACGACGTTACATACATCAACAACATATGAACTTTGCATCTACATGTCAACTTATTTTAACCCTACCAATCTACTTATACTCTACAAATACTCTAGTGAGAGTCAGTAGACATGTACGTTATAGTCAACAGAATATGATAAAGGGACCATCAAAATAAAGTGAAACCGAAAATTGTTTCAAAATAATCCTACAACAATTACTTTTCTTTAGTGCAGAACTTATTATCAAACCTCTGTGGGTCAATGTGGCGAATCTGCGTGACCAACATGAGCAAAATCTGCTTGGGAATCATTCGCCCTGAAAACAAAATGGCCAGTCTCATTGATTCCTATTGAAATTAAATTCGTCAAATGGTAATTGTGCACCTTAATGCATTTATGCTAAAATATAGACTGCATTTGGAATGGCATTATTAGCATACTACTTAAGAAAAGCATTGAAGGCGATGTGTAAGGGGAAAGCAGGTTGCTTTGTGACAGGCAGAAGTTGCTCCATATGTCAGTCAGCTAACTGTTGTCATAGCTGATTAATGTGTGAGAAGGAGGGAGAGAAAAAGAGAGTGAGAGTGACATGGATAAAGAGCTATTCAAGGAATGCTCACATTGAACTCAAAGACACAAGAAAGCGAGTGTTTAGCATGTGGTGCAATTCCCATTCATCCCAGTGGCAGTGTCTAGACGTACACAACCTGCTTACTGTACTTATGCATTTGCGCACTGTTATTTTAATCATAATTTGGGACAGAGTAGTAACATTTCACTGTTAGATTTTAATGCTGACCTGAAATAGCCTATGTTGTTGAAATGTATCATGACGAACTGTTTGGGAGATTTTAGACTTTCCTCATTCAAGCTTCCCTCATTTCCAAAATGGCCGCCAAATGAACTGACTTCAATGATGACGTGTTTAGTGGCGCGAGGGCGGGACAACCTGTCAATCACATGAGATCCACCAATAGCAAACCACTACCATCCAACAATCCAATCAATTACTGATGGACAAAATCAAGTCCCGCCCAACATTTGTTCTTGTTCGAGAAGCAGTTTCACTCAGATATACAGATTGTCACAATTCGCCTTTGGCTAAGCCACACCCTAGAATGTAGATTGACCAATCACAGCGCAGCCAAGAACGAGCTCCGACAGAGGTCCGACACTTTTTCACAGCGCTCCATTGACTTTAACGCAGGCGTCTCATACTGTATTTTTGGTCTCGGCAGGCTATTACCGTCGTAGTTTTATCAAAAATATGGTTAAACGTTGTGCCTGGGGCATTTGTAACACAGATACGCGTTTCCCAGAGAGGTTGGAGGGGGTGTCCGTTTTTTCCCCTTCCCAAAACCGAAGACAAGTCCTGACAAGTGTCGTCTTTGGATTAAACTGTGTGTGTGGACGTCCTCACAGTAAGCTAAACTCCTCAAGGATCAACAAGCACACTTTTGTGTGCTCTGAGGTACATTTTGCTTTTAACCTTACTGTGAAGTTATACTAGTTAGACCGTTTTAGGTTATGATTTCGGTTCTCTACCTAATTAATGAAGAATCGAGGTGCTAGCAAGCAAGCTTAGCGATAGTTTAGTTATCACATAAGTTAAGTCAGGATTGTATGTTTTGACTGGCGGCTGGATGTTAGCAAACTTTGTTATTTAAGATACAAACACATAACGTTAACGTTATCCTATTTTGAATAACAAAGTATCTTGAATAACAAAGTTAGCTAAAACAAACAGCATAAAACGGTCTAACTAGTATAACTTCACAGTAAGGTTAAAAGCAAAATGTACCTCAGAGCACACAAAAGTGTGCTTGTTGATCCTTGAGGAGTTTAGCTTACTGTGAGGACGTCCACACACACAGTTTAATCCAAAGACGACACTTGTCAGGATTTGTCTTCGGTTTTGGGAAGGGGGAAAAAACGGACACCCCCTCCAACCGCTCTGGGAAACGCGTATCTGTGTTACAAATGCCCCAGGCACAACGTTTAACCATATTTTTGATAAAACTACGACGGTAATAGCCTGCCGAGACCAAAAATATGAGACGCCTGCGTTAAAGTCAATGGAGCGCTGTGAAAAAGTGTCGGACCTCTGTCGGAGCTCGTTCTTGGCTGCGCTGTGATTGGTCAATCTACATTCTAGGGTGTGGCTTAGCCAAAGGCGAATTGTCGCAACTTCCGTTTCCTGACGACTTTAAGGACTTCATTGTTAGCCAACAAACAACTTAAACCAACGTAGAGGATCATTTCTGATTTCATATAACATTCTGTTTATTCTGCAAAAGTAGCATAAATTTTGTACACATTGGATGCTCTCCCCATACAACTCTCCATTGGAAACAGTAATTTCTTGATTGTTGGAAGCAATGAGGGTCAATAAATGTATATAAATGGCAGAGTCTGACCTATTTTTGGCGGTTTTATCCGATGAACGGGAACTTCCATCTTACCAAGATATTAATATCAGACATGCTGCTGCACGCATCACTGAATTTCTGCCAGGGAACACATTATTCGAGAGAGAGAGAGAGAGAGAGAGAGAGAGAGAGAGAGAGAGAGAGAGGCCTTGGAACTACAGAGGGAGAAATTATCGAGTGAAAGTTATGATGGGAGAATTTGATTACTGAATGAGAAAGCAGAGAGACAAAAGCACTCAGACCCTGATCAGCCGGTGACCAGACAGAACGTGTCTCCAACACATCCAGTGTCCCTTCCATTTCCTGTTTGTGCAGCTGACCAGAGCATGCTCACGCGCGCAGCAGGACTTCAGATCGTGTCAGTTCTCAAACACCAACACTATTGTATTTTTAGATTAATGTGAATCAGTGCAGAACTGAAAATGATTATTTGTAGGTATATTATAGGTTATAATGCATACATTTAAAAAAATTGTGTAAAGTTTATTTTAATTTAGTGCTATTAAAAGGCATGTCCCGAGTAATTTACAGAAATTAGAAGTGTGTGTGTGTGTGTGTGTGTGTGTGTGTGTGTGTGTGTGTGTGTGTGTGTGTGTGTGTGTGTGTGTGTGTGTGTGTGTGTGTGTGTGTGTGTGTGTGTGTGTGTGTGTCTAGGTGTATGATTCTCGCTTTGTGTGCGAGAGGTCCCGGATTCAGATCCCGGACGAGCCCCCACATTTGTCACGACTGTCTCAAAGCCTTGACAAATGAAAGACATATTGAAATCGGTTGCAACAATGAGCATTTATAAAGCATTACATAAATAGAATATATATATAAAACAAGAAAACAACATGGTCATCAGTAATGTCTGTCTGGTGCATGGATGTTATATCAAACAGAAAACAATATACTCAAAACAAATAACAAAAGCGAGTGTGTGCGATTGTGTGTGTGCGTGTGAGATAATGTGTTTGTGTGTGTGCGAGTATGTGTGTCTATGTATGTGTGTATATGTGTGTGTGTGTGTGTGTGTGTGTGAGAGAGAGAGAGAATGTGTGTGTGTGCGAGTATGTGTGTGAGTATGTGTGTCTATGTGTGTGTGTGTGTGTGTGAGTATGTGTGAGTATGTGTGTCTATGTATATGTGTTTATATACAGTATGTGTGAGTGTGTGTATGTGTGTGTGCGAGTATGTGTGTCTATGTACAGTATGTGTGTGCGTGTGTGTGTGTGTGTGTGTGTGTGTGTGTGTGAGAGAATGTGTGTGCGTGCGAGTATGTGTGTGAGTATGTGTGTCTATGTATGTGTGTGTGTGTGTGTGTGTGTGTGTGTGTGTGTGTGTGTGTGAGAGTATGTGTGAGTATGTGTGTCTATGTATATGTGTCTATATACAGTATGTGTAAGTGTGTGTGTGTGTGTGTGTGTGCGCGAGTATGTGTGTCAATGTATGTGTCTATGTACAGTGTGTGTGTGTGTGTGTGTCAATGTATGTGTGTCTATGTACAGTATGCGTGTGTGTGTGTGTGTGTGTGTGTGAGTATGTGTGTCTATGTATATGTGTGTCTATGTACAGTATGTGTGAGTGTGTGTGTGTCTATGTATATGTGTGTCTATGTACAGTAGTATGTGTGTGTGTGTGTGTGTGTGTGTGTCTATGTATATGTGTGTCTATGTACAGTATGTGTGGGGACATTTACGGTGTCAGCTTATAAATCATACTAAATTATGTTTCTGTATTTGTGTTTAGGGTTAGGGGACAGAATATACAGTTTGCACAGTAAAAAAATAATTATGTCTATGAAAAGTCCCCAAAAACCATGAAAACCCAACATGTATGTGTGGTCTTGGTTCCTTAATATCTAAGTCTTATAAGATCTATTGGAATGTCCATACAATATAATCATGACTACTAAGAAATGTCTTTTTTTCTCTCTTTCTCTCTATTTCTCTCGCTTTGTCTCTTTCCTCTTTGGCTTTAATAAGGACGCAGGTGTTCTCTGATCATTTGAGCATTTTAAGAAGTCTAAAGCCCTGCATAAGATCTGTGGAGCTCTTTGTAGTCCCACTAGTCTATGTGGGCATCAAACGTTAAAAAAAGGACATATTCACAATCTCCACAGAACTCTTTTGAAATGCATAATGGTCCATTTTGTGAGTGCGTGCTTATGCTTGTCATGGTATCTTTAGTGAGATGCTGGAAAATGTGAAGGGTACGTGATGTCACGCGCCAATACAACACCAGCGTTCAAGAACAAAGGACAAAAGTTACGATCTAGAACAGTAAACGCTCACATCCACTCACGCCCAGTGACATCAGGTCTGGAAAGATGTGTTCAGCCGTCGTGATATGATAATGTTTGCGGTGTGTGGGAGAATTTGAGAGCGAGGGATGTGGAAAAGGTGTGGATGGAGGTATATTTATGTTTGGAGATGGGAAAATCCAGCTTTCCTACCTAAACCACATGATAAAGATGCCGCCTCAGGCAGAGCCATGGGTTTGGCAGAGTCTTGTCATTCTCTCTCTCTCTCTCTTTCTCTCTCCCTCTTGTTTTTTTTTTCTCACTTATTGACTTATAAATGGTGCAGACAGATCTTTCTCTCCTCTACGAAAGGAAAAATGAAGAAGAAATAGTGCAAATATCATTCTCTGCTTCTTCTCTCTCACATCCACAGTTACAGTAGATTCAGCGTTTTTCATTTTTGCTTTGAAAATGATTGCATCTATAATGGAAACAACAAAAAATACAAAATATTCAAAAAGGATAGTAAAATTAAGAAAAATATAACATTAAAGAATAAAAAATGTTAAAAAAGTGTAAAATGTTAAAAATAAAGGAATTTTATATTTAATTAAACAAAATATTTAAAATGAATAATTGTAATATAATCACACAATAAATTACAACGAAATCACAACAGCAACAAAATAACTATACAAAACAAAATATTTAAATTATTATTATTATTAATCAAAGTAATTAAAACAATAATAATTAAATTAAAACTGAAAAAAAATTATAGTTATTAGTAGTATTATTATTATTAATGACTTAAACCCTCAACCCTGAGTGGCACTTAACTCCACCCAAATGAAAATGTATGTAAAAACGAAGAAGATTTGGCTTTCGTGTGAAAGTGTGTGTTGCATGTTTAGGCCTACAGCTGCAATAAAGACGAGTAGATAAATGATTCTGCTGACAGAATTACTGTGTGAAGGTTACTGCTCAAAACACACAGGTGATGAGGTTTAATGAAGGGTGTTGATGTGGTACATATTGTTTGTTTACTCTAGGAAGGAAGCGATCTAAACATGTGACCGGTAACTGCCGACAGAGGACCGATGAGGTGATGAGGTCGCGTACAATCAGTGTATGAGCAGGTCAAGTCATTGGATACAAACACATTTGTTTGTGTATTCATCTCATCAAACTGTTCAATATAAAGACAGATATATAGACGATGATAGATTGGTACACAATATTGCCAAAGTTTTGGGACGTCTGCCTTTGATTGAACTTTAATGACATCCCATTCCTGATCCGTAGGGTTTACTATGGAGTTGGCCCACCCTTTGCTGCTATAACAGCTTCAACTCTTCTGGGAAGGCTTTCCACAAGGTTTAGGAGTGTGTTTATGGGAATGTTTGACCATTCTTCTAGAAGAGCAATTGTGAGGCCAAGCACTGATGTTCAGCGAGAAGGCCTGACTCACGGTCTCCGCTTTAATTCATCCCAAAGGTGTTCAGTCGGGTTGAGGTCAGGACTCTGTGCAGGCCAGTCAAGTTCCTCCACACCAAACTCGCTCATCCATGTCTTTATGGACCTTGCTTTGAGCACTGGTGTGCAGTCATGTTGGAACAGGACGGGGCCATCCCCAAACTGTTTCCCACAAAATTGGGAGCATGAAATTGTCCAAAATGTCTTGGTATGCTGAAGCATTAAGAGTTCCTTTCACTGGAACTAAGGGGCCAAACCCAATGTTTGGATGAAGCTGCTCGGCCATGGAAACCCATTCCATGAAGCTCTACGCACTGTTCTTGAGCTAATCTGAAGGCCACACGAAGTGTGGAGGTCTGTAGCTATTGACTCTGCAGAAAGTTGGTGAAGAAGTCGTCTCAGCATGCGCTGACCCCGCTCTGTGATTTTACATGGTCTTCCACTTCATGGCTGAGTTGCTGTTGTTCCCAATTGCTTCCCCTTTGTTATAATACCACTACCAGTTGACTGTGGAATATTTAGTTGTAAGGAAATTTCACAAATGGACTTATTGCACAGGTGGCAACCTATACCACTCTTGAATTCACTGAGCTCCTGAGAGCGACCCATTCTTTCACAAATGTTTGTAGAAGCGTCTGCATGCCTGTGGCCATGAAAGTGATTGAAACACATGAATTCAATGATTTGGAGGGGTGTCCCAATACTTTTACCAATATAGTGTGGATAGATTTGATAGATTGTAGAAACATTAATTGAATCAATTTGCCAATGAGTGTTTATTGGAGGAAGCAGCAGTGCAGGGGCTGATGTGGGATTACAGTGCAGTAAGTGTTGGCTAATTGTTATTTTGGGGTAAAGGACATGCATCCTTTATTGGATCTCAGCTTCCAGGTAGCAGGAGAGTTATGTTTGCTTTATCAGGAGCAACGGAACAAAGACATCCTCCTCCAAACACAATACTCTCCTTCCCTCTGCCATGCACTCACACACTCCTCTTCATTCATGTTTTATATACACACACACTCGCTTAGCGTCTTTAGCTTTAGCTCTTCCTGAGCTATGTTTGTTATTGTTTGTATTGAAATTCCCAGGTGTCTTCCCGTTCCTTTTCCGCCGTGGTGTTCCGGCTCGGAAAACTCTGCATCAACTTCTCCAGCATGACTCAGATGCTGAAAAGGGTATCCCCTCTTCTTTCTTTCTCTCTCTCTCTCTCTCTCTCTTTCTTGTGGTGCAGGAGAGGCAGAACAATGCTGGTTCTTAACACTCACACCTTTGATGACACATACTGAGGCACACGAGTTCTCCTGCTGCTGCCAAACTCCTCGGGAACATCTGGAAGATTACAGGAGGCCTTCAGAGCGCTCAAAGGCTTCTAAAGCCCAAACTTTATCCTTGGGTTTAGCTATTAACTCATATATAAACTTCAACATGAAGTTTTCATAAAACTCAAATGATTATAATGAAGCAAACGATACGCTCAGGCAAGAACTATACAGCTCAAAATCCAACCAAATCTGGGAGCGACCTGTCTGGGCTTTCCTGCCAAATTTATGGAAAAATTCAGAGAAGAATGTTAGGAAAATTTCCCCTCAGGGATTCATTAAATATCATTCTCTCTATGTCTATCATGAATTGTCTATTACTTTCCACCGCAGATGTCTCATGCAGCATATTTAAAAAAAAGAAAATGCTTATTTACTGTAAGCCTGCTAAAATGTATGAGTTTCTGTTACTTTCACTGTTCATTCCATTGCTGTCATAATTGATTTTTCATTTAATAGCACAGCACATATTGAGATATTGTCAGTGGATCACGTTTAGATATCAGTGAAATATCACAATTCTCTATTGCAAATTTGATACTACAGCAAAACTACTAGCCTAATTACTGTAAATTTAAAACAATATTAAAGACAAGTAAGCAGTCAGTAATAAAATAAGAAAAAAAATTACAAATAGCACAAATAAATACAATAGAACAAAGAAATGCTTCAAATGAAATAAACAGTGTTCTTAGAGTTTAGGTCTAACAGTATAGTTTTTTTAAGGGACAGAAGTTTGAATAAAGTAATCAAATGTGAAATAACACTGCATTTTCATTACTGTATAAATTAAATATAGATGGATCTTTATAAAGTTAATAGCATGTTAAAATTGTCACTTTTTTGAGGGTGAGCAAAACGTGCTGTTTTGTGTGTCCCTTTAAATGCAAATGAGCTGCTGCTCCCTGCACTGGGGGGCGGAGCTACAACAGCTTTGATTGCCACACAGTCGGATAATGATGGAGAGACTCAAGAAGAAGTGACAACATGCAGAAAGCAACAGGACGTTTCTGAATGGTTAGTTGATGAATTTATGTAGCTTATGTGGAGTTAACTATCTTCAATTAGCATATTCTGTCATGATAATCTATAAATCATGTTCACGGGGGTGGGCTTTAGGGTTGGTGATGTCACCAACCCGTGAAGAAGCTCATTGTAGTCTCTACCAGCCGCTTGTTGTAGTCCTTAAAAAATGATTTCTGTAAAATAATATATCTCCCTTTGCCTTGAACTTTGAGCGTCGTAACTTTGCAGATGTTGTTTATTCTCAAACAGCAACATTACACACTAACTAAAATAAAAAAAGTGAAATCATAATCAACCACCCCTTTAAAACACAGCAGCAGGTTTATTAGACCGCTGTCCCTTTAAGACTGAACGCACAGGAACAATATGAATCCTGTCTACATTCACTTGATAAGTGTGCTTTAGCATTGCACTTGTGATGCAGAGCACACGGGTACAAGTCACGATGAGCAATGCTTGAAATACATAAAATGCTTGAAATAAATAAAACAACTTTGGGAAGCAAAAGAAGGGAAATAAACCGCTTTAAACCCTAATCCTATATAAATAATCTGATATAATGACGTGTAAACCTATTTGAGACCCTACTTCCTCATAAAAGAGACTAATATCAGTCTAATAATGTGCCAACTACTAAACCACAAACAGGTTAATCCCGTCAAGAAATAGTTGATTCCTATCTGAAATATTTCTGCTCAAAGCAGGTTCAAACATATCACGACTTTATAGACCTCTCACTTTTTCTTTCCAATGAATCACTGATTACTCCTCATTCAGAATTGCTGTCAGTACGAGCCCTTATCACTAAAGACTTGTTTGAACAGCATGAAATGGTCACATACACACACAAGCATGTGACGTATAATAACACTATCTAAACAACAACAACAGCTGCTTTAAAGTTCTGTATGTCGCCATGGAAATGCTCTTTATAGCAATGCTGAAAGAGAAAAATGCACAGCGACCCAATTCGCATGCGTCCCATATAGTGTGCGAGATTAGGATTAGTGTGTCCCAGATCATTGTGCGTGCAAGATAGTTTGAAAAAGGTGGCGGATTGTGTCATTTTTGAGGAATGCATCCATGCATACTTTTGGAGTATATAAAATTCCCACAACCCCTGGCTACACAAGAAGAGGAGTTTGTTATGTGTGTCGACTACATTGTTAGAAAAATACTGTGTAAGGATACTCTGCGAACAAGAATTCACGTTGACATCATTTATATATATGACGTTAAGTATATACACTCACCTAAAGGATTATTAGCAACACCATACTAATACTGTGTTTGACCCCCTTTCACCGTCAGAACTGCCTTAATTCTACATGGCATTGATTCAACAAGGTGCTGAAAGCATTCTTTAGAAATGTTGGCCCATATTGATAGGATAGCATCTTGCAGTTGATGGAGATTTGTGGGATGCACATCCAGGGCACGAAGCTCCTGTTCCACCACATCCCAAAGATGCTCTATTGGGTTGAGATCTGGTGACTGTGGGGGCCATTTTAGTACAGTGAACTCATTGTCATGTTCAAGAAACCAATTTGAAATGATTCGAGCTTTGTGACATGGTGCATTATCCTGCTGGAAGTAGCCATCAGAGGATGGGTACATGGTGGTCATAAAGGGATGGACATGGTCAGAAACAATGCTCAGGTAGGCCGTGGCATTTAAATGATGCCCAATTGGCACTAAGGGGCCTAAAGTGTGCCAAGAAAACATCCCCCACACCATTACACCACCACCACCAGCCTGCACAGTGGTAACAAGGCATGATGGATCCATGTTCTCATTCTGTTTACGCCAAATTCTGACTCTACCATCTGAATGTCTCAACAGAAATCGAGACTCATCAGACCAGGCAACATTTTTCCAGTCTTCAACTGTCCAATTTTGGTGAGCTCGTGCTAATTGTAGCCTCTTTTTCCTATTTGTAGTGGAGATGAGTGGTACCCGGTGGGGTCTTCTGCTATTGTAGCCCATCCGCCTCAAGGTTGTGCGTGTTGTGGCTTCACAAATGCTTTGCTGCATACCTCGGTTGTAACGAGTGGTTATTTCAGTCAAAGTTGCTCTTCTATCAGCTTGAATCAGTCGGCCCATTCTCCTCTGACCTCTAGCATCAACAAGGCATTTTCACCCACAGGACTGCCGCATACTGGATGTTTTTCCCTTTTCACACCATTCTTTGTAAACCCTAGAAATGGTTGTGCGTGAAAATCCCAGTAACTGAGCAGATTGTGAAATACTCAGACCGGCCCGTCTGGCACCAACAACCATGCCACGCTCAAAATTGCTTAAATCACCTTTCTTTCCCATTCTGACATTCAGTTTGGAGTTCAGGAGATTGTCTTGACCAGGACCACACCCCTAAATGCATTGAAGCAACTGCCATGTGATTGGTTGATTAGATAATTGCATTAATGAGAAATTGAACAGGTGTTCCTAATAACCCTTTAGGTGAGTGTATATATTAGTACAATCATGCAGATTGGGATGCAGCCATTGATTAAAAAAACTTTAAAAATTAAAAAAAATATATATTTTTTAAATAAAAATAAATAAATATACAGACACAAACAATAAACAGATGAAGGAGTGGAATATTTTACAGCGCCTGCGTGTTTGACCTATCATGATGCCTCTGAATCAGTGACTACACTTTTGTCTGACAGGCCGTTGTAAATCTGTCCATCTCTCGCTCTGCTTCCACTCTTTCATCTATCAATGGCTCTATTGAGCAAGTGTCTGTGGGGTCAGCACTGGTCATCACTGGACTGTGGCTTGGCCTTGGAAACATTCCCTCGCAGAGAAACACAGCTGAACTTCACTGCAACCTCAGCTCACAACACAAGTGTGCTTCTAAAACTAAAACTTAAATCAAAATAAATTATGATTTTAGTACTTTAAAATACTTCTATTTATCTAACATTTTTTATGTAATTTTTAGTTTTTGTAATTTTATATATATATATATATATATATATATATATATATATATATATATATATATATATATTAATCGATTAATCGATTTGACAGCACAAAATTTTCAACATGTCTAATTTTCACTTGTTTTTTAAGTTTAAGATGAATAAGTTATAAGTTATAAGTTAAACATTATGTTTTATTAGTCTTTGAAATATTTCCATTTAGCTTTATTTTTTATGTAAGTTTAGTAATTTTAGTAAATTAGATTAAACTTATTTATTTTATTTAGTTACCAAGGCAAAATAAAAATAAGTTTAAGTTGAAGTATTAAAATTACTAAAACAAAGACTCATATAAAAATAAATTATGGTTTTATACATTTTTTTTATTCAATTTAGCTTCATTTTTATGACAGTTTTAGTTCTAGTAATTTTAGTCATTCAAATTAAACCTATTTATTTCATGCAACTTAAGTTTTTTAAGTTTAAGTTGAATAATTAAAATCAGTTAAACTAAAACTTAAGTGGAAATAAATTATGATTTTATTTAATTAATTTAAAATATTTAGTTTTAGTAATTTTAGCCATTCAAATGGAAATTTCTTTCATTTAATTACCAAAGCAACATTTCTAATTTTCGTGGAATAAATAAATGATGTTTTTATTTAAAAATGAAATAATAATTATATTTAGCTTCATTTTTATTTCCGTTTTAGTTTGTGTATTCTAAGTATTACTTTTAAATAATTTTAATGAAAATGAACCTATGTATTTTATTTAGTTACCAAGGCAATATTTCCAATTGTTGCTTAAAAGGTACAATATGTAACTTTTTTGCTTTAAAAATAGCAAAAATCCCTATATCTATGTTATATATTTTTTTTAGTTGTGTACTTACAGTGTCCCGACTGTTTCCAACAACTTTCAAACCAGGAGAAATTTGTAATTTAATTCGAAGACACGGATCGTTTCTTTATTTCTGTTTTGTCGCCGTCAATGGCGTCATATCCGCGTTCTCCCTGGTTTCCGTCATACTGCCATAGCAACCAGACAGTAACCAAGGCGACAGACGTGGACAACTGTGTAGTTCGTAATGTCTATTTGCACGCTGTTGTTGTTTCGTTCAAACATTATGGACCATGGCAAGCAGACTTTGGATAAAAAAGGAGAACTAAAACGAGAATCAATATCAGCGCGGTGTTTTCGAGATGCCGAGAGCTCCACGTCCGAGACTTCGACCGCTCCTACATGTACTTTATTTAACAGGTGAGCACATTTACATAAAACTAATCAATGTTATATAGTTCAACAATGATAAAATGTTAGAATATGATCTGTATGTTATTCTAATGTTGATCTAGCTTATTGCTAGTCTCATACAGACAGACTAACACATACATTTCAACACATTCAAATGCAGTTTAGTGTGATAGTGTAATGTTAGACCAAGTGAAACAGCGCTGCGTTACCTCACAAGTTTAATTTGTCTAATAAACTGACCTGTGAGTAGTAATTCTGCACTCGCGTGTAGTTCGGTGAAATGAAATGTCCATATTCCTTTATATCCGCGGGACTCGCGTCGCGTGTGGAGCTGATAGCTGTCTCTGAGCAATCCCGACCTGCTTCATAACACAGTCGTGATAAAAACATTGATGTATTTACTCATCCATAAACATTATTAGATCGGTCGGCTTGACGTTGACGACAAGATCCATAATTCTTAGCAAATGTTGCGTCATCAAACTACGCCTTTGTTATTGTAAGAAGTTAGCGACCCCTAGTGGTGAAAAAAATGACATACTGTACGTTTAAGTTTAATCTGAAGTACTAAAATTATGAAACTTGAATAAAAATAAACTGTTTTTAAAAAATATTCTATTTCAATTTCAATTTAATTTATTTTTATTTCAGTTTCAGTCATTTTAATAATTTAACTTAAACTTGTATTTAGTTGCTATTGCAACATTTCCAAGTTTCCTTTAAGTTTTTTTTTTTTATATTTTTTTTTTTATATTTTATTTAGCACTATATTAAAATAAACTGAAAATATAAAA
The DNA here is from genome assembly GCF_964197995.2 of Scardinius erythrophthalmus. Classification (NCBI taxonomy): domain Eukaryota; kingdom Metazoa; phylum Chordata; class Actinopteri; order Cypriniformes; family Leuciscidae; genus Scardinius; species Scardinius erythrophthalmus. The sequence goes on from NC_138234.1 coordinate 29,502,202, forward strand.
ATAAAAGTTAATTCAAAATATTATTAATAATACTATATATATAAATAAATATATTCTCTCCGGAGTCTCTCTCTCATTCTTCCTCACCGACCGTGGTTATCATATTATCATAATCATACATCATAAAAATGATGATGGGTTTGCTCAGACAAAATAGCCATCTGTGCATGAGGCCAAACATTTAGCAAAATGGTAAAGCGATCAATGTCAGAATCCAGATCCAGACTCACTGCGCATGAGTCAGACACACATCATCTCTTCCACATCTCTCAGTGAATCCATCACTCACAGTCCTGCATGCAGCTGCAAAACACATCAGCTGAAACAGCCAAATCCCGCGTGACTAACCGGTGTGAAAGGGACAGGAATAGCCATGTTGGGCATTAAAAACACGACCTGTTCCTCTCGCGGGGGGATTTCACCTGAAGCGGTGATGTCACAGGTCAAGAATTCCCGCTTGTTGACGTAAGTATAGAAGGTTAATTAGTGACCGAAGCCCTCAGACGACTGAAGGAGAGGGAGAGTGACTCTTCGACTCGGATGAGTGGCCCGTCCGGGAATGCGGCCCCCGAGGATTTAGGGACACCGCTGAGTCACACGCATGACATCATGAGTCCACAGTGAGGAAAATACCTTTGCCTCATAGGTTTAACTTCAGTCTGGTGTTGGACTGATGCATCAATATTTACATATCAAGGGTTTGGAGTTTATTAGAGGTCAGTGAGTTTTTGGACAGTTTAAGCAGTTTAAGCGATTTTCAGTAAGTCTTTTCTAATAATAAATACTGTCATTGATTCAAATATTTGCACTCCAAACAAGTCTGACTTCCTGCTTTAAGTGGAACATGAAAGGAGATGTGACCCACAACGTGTTTCCGACATCAGTTTATGGTTTCCTGTTGGGTTTTCTTTGGAAATGAATGTCTAAAATTCTAGCAATGGTCTTTTTAGGTTTTAATTGATGTCAACTATTGATGTCCAGAATGTTCTGGGGACCTACATTTTTTTTGGAGGGAAGGAGGATTATTCGGTTTTCTATAGGCCTACAATGAAAGTGAATGGGGACTGGAACTCTTAAAGGGATAGTTCACTCAAAATGACAAATTTGTCATCCCTTACTGACCCTGAAGTTGTTCCAAACCTGTATGATTTTTCTTCTGATGAACACAAAAGAAGATATTTAAAAAAAATTTGGTAATCAAACAGTTGACGGCACCCGTTGACTTCCATGGTAGGAAAAAATATATAATGCAAGTCAATGGGGTCCATCAACTGTCTGGCTACCAACATCCTTCAAAATATCTTCTTCTGTGTTCAAAAGAAGAAAGAAACTCTAGTCAACTTGACTAAACCTGTCAAGCACAGCATTTGTAATGATAATAAAAAATGATTATGTTTTATTTATTATTAGGTGCGCTATGCCTTTAAGAAAATCGATCTTTGATCAGACTGTTAAAGTTCTTATCCTCATCGCTCTTTATTGACTTTTGAATCAGTGTTTTGGCACGTAATATACTTACTGTGCAGAAATGCCATGTTTACTGGAACCTGAGCAGTGACTCAGTTGTTATATGTGTCATTTTGAGTGTCTATGTGTGACCCCTCCTTCCGTGAGTGACAGTCAGCTGTATTATTACTTTAGTCTGACCTTCACTGTCTGTCTGTCTCTCTCTCCCTCTCTCTCTCTCTCTCACACACACACACACTTTTCTCTGTCTCTCACCTCAAAAGCAACCCCCCCCCACTCCCCACTACTGCATCTCTTTCTATTTTCGATTGCATTCCTTTCTGCTGAGGTCACAGGGTGTGTGACGTCTAGTGTGTGTGTTTGCAGACAGACAGTTTTATAAAGTCTGTGAACGTAACTGTCTGTCTTGTGTTTTTTAGCAGAGAAAAAACCCTTTTTGAAATACATTAACTGGTCGTTTTGCAGCAGTTGGTTTATCTGTGTTGAAAGCTAAAGATATATTTAACAAGTTTCTCTCCCCTTCCCTTACAACATAGGAAACTGCAGTCTAATGATAACAGGCGTGCAGACAATAGGCTTCTATACACTCACACACACACACTGTACTAGTATAGCCAGAGGAGGTCAACAGGCCTTGTATAGACGCGCCAAGTCCTCGTTCGGCTAACCGCCACACACACACACACACACACACACACACACACACACACACACACACACACACACACACACACACACACACACACACACACACACACACACACACACACACACACACACACACACACACACACACACACAGAGTGATGGCCTTTTTGGACAGAGATGGAACAATGTGGAAATACCAGCAGAATTCTGCATAAATGTGGAATAAAGAAGCATGACGTCAAGCAGAGACGGGGATTTCTGGGTGAAATTCGTGCAAATTTTTCCCTGGAACAGACTTTCCTATGTTTTTGTGAGCGGTCACTGAGCAGAGGAGAATGGAGTCGGTCCTGTCAGCAGCAGCAGATCGCAGGTCAAATCTCAGTCTAGAAGAGGAACTACACACTATGGATTATGATCAGTGAAAAAATGTATTTACATATTGAGGGATAGATTGATGAATATACATATATATATATATATATATATATATATATATATATATATATATATATATATATATATATATATATATATATATATATATACACAGTATATATACTGTATATATGAAAAGGAATAATAAATTATATTTTGTAATGTGTTATATAACTATATAATTATAAACATGCTATAGCTATTATTATATAATATTATAATTAATATTATTATTTGTATTTATTATACATATGTAATTAATAACAAATGAAATGAATAAAATTATACATTAATAATAATAAAATAATAGTGCATTAATAATAATACATTTGCATGCATATATAAGCATGCAAAATTATTATTATTAATAAATGCAAATGTATTATTATTAATGTATACATTTGTATTATTAATGTATATATTCATATATTATTATAATATATTATATATTATATTATTATATTATTTATATATATATACATATATTAATGTACTATGTAAATTATTAATGTACTATTATTTTATTATTATTAATGTATCAAAATGACGGACAATGTGGAAGTCTAAAGCGACTTCTGATATATATATATATATGTGTGTGTGTGTGTGTGTGTGTGTGTGTGTGTGTCTGTGTGCGTGTGTGACTGTGTGCGTGTATGTGTATAGAATACATGAATAGAACATGAATAAAATAATAATAGTGTTAGTGTTCATATAATATAATTATATATATTATGGCTATAATATGTAGTTATTTTATATAATATAATAATAATAATAATGTATATATATATATATATATGCACACAATAATGTATTATTAATTTTATTAATATAATTTCTTATTAACCATAATATAAAATATAATGTAATTGGATATATAATATAAATGTAAATCATTTTATTTTTAATTAACTAATTATATAGTATATATATTTAATTTTATTAAAATTATGTTTTTTAATTTTTGTCTCTATATACAGTAGAGAGAGAGAGAGAAAGAGAGAGAGAGAGAGAGAGAGAGAGAGAGAGAGAGAGAGAGAGAGAGAGAGAGAGAGAGAGAGAGAGAGAGAGAGGGGGAAGATATGTCAAATCTATCTTGTTAAGTTTTTTGAATAAAAATTAATAAGTTTATATAAATGTATACTATTGAACAGTAGCCTATATATGTATTAAAAAATATTAAAATATTAGTTTCATTTATATATTTTTCTTATTATTAATCTAATTATTAATCATAATATACAATATAATGTAATTTATTTTTAAATTAAAGTACATTTTAATTACATTATATATTTTTTTTGTTATCGTGATTTGATATATATATATATATATATATATATATATATGATTATGTGAATATATATTATATGAATATAATGTGAGGTGTAATGATGTCAAACAAGCTCTGAGTAGCAGCATCCTTATATAACTCACTGCCAGTCACACTGTAGTACACACTCCATCTGTCCTGAGAAAGACAGAGAGCGGGAGAGAGCACGGGCTCTTGAGCCTCAGTGTGTCTCGAGTGTTCATATGTGAATAGCAGGATGTGCTGAGATCAGGTGTTATATATGCCACACTCATTCTCACACACTCAGCAACTCAGCAAGTCACCCGGCTTGACTTCAAAGTTTGTGTATGTGTGTGTGGACCGACTCTGCGGGCTCTAAGACAGCTTTGATGATGACTTTGCAGTCATGCTGAAAGACACAAATCAAACTGCGACACGCAAGGGCGCTCGCTTTAACTCAAATCCATATGATTACAGTCAGTGTGTGATCTACAAAAGAACAGTCAGATTTACCATCCATACTGCACAAACACACACATCTACAATCCAACCAAATCACAGACACGTACAAAGAAGAGAGGACGAGCAGCAGAACAAAGGCTTTTTGAGGACTGATAACAATGAGATATATTTTACCCTCTGTAGCCCTTTATTACCAATCTTTCCTGCCACACACACTCTTGCCATTTACGTCAGGCTGTGTGAGTGTGTGTTGAATTGTTTGAAATTTTTGTGTCTTCTGAGGTTAACAATAGTCTATTCTGTGCCGTACCGAGGCGAGTGGACACACCCGAGCAGAGAGCCGACCACTGGGAGAGATTTGGGTACCGTCCAGATATAGCTCTGGCCCTATGTGTGTGTGTGTGTGTGTGTGTGTGTGTGTGTGTGTGTGTGTGTGTGTTTGTGCTATTCGTAGGTGTCATCTAGGTAGGCAATCTTTATTTCTGTCTTTGTGCGTCAGGGAGTTCCTGTCTGAAACATACTTCATGAGAATACAAGTGTTTCTAACTGCTAAAGTGTTACATGTTTTCTTGCAAGTAAGCTAATTTTACGTTTCTGTGGCAACACTATCAACAGCAAATTGAATCTACAGTGGTCACATGGTACAAATAAACTCTCCGAAAATTTCGACTTTACACAAGTTGTACAAGTTACAATAAATTCTGACGTTGTGTGATTGCACCTTAACATTCTCAATGTTCCCACAAGGGCCGCTATTGCAGACTAGCATAAAATGTCTTCTTCTATAGTCCTGTTTTTCTTTCAGCAGTTTCAAGAAATAGTTGCTGAGCAAGGTGGCTAAATATCGCTGAGCAAGGTGGTACTCAAAAGTTTTGCAAGTGAACTCAAAGTTTCTTGGGAAAACGCAAACATTTTGCGAGCTAATGCAGTTTCTCGGGGAAATGCAAAACTTTTGCGAGAGAACGCACAATCTTTGAAATATCTGTTATGGAAAGGTTTTCCATATCATAGCATATAACTATTGTAAAAACAAGTAGTTCTTGCTCTTTATTCTTTTTTGAGGTTTAATTAGGATTTGCAAGCTAACCGGTTAGCATATGCTAGCTTAGCATAACACTAACTGATTAGCCTGATTGCTCAGCCTATACCCTAATCAAATATTCAATTATAAAAAAAATAGTTTGATTAGGCAAGAGTCAAGACTATAGCATTTTAAAATACATAAAAATAACAACAATTTGGATTTAACAGATAAGACAGTTTGAGAGAAATCCCAGATAATAATGAGAAATATCCCAGGCAACGTTCACAAAACTCTTCCAGTAACGCTAATCGTTATAGCATTTGTTCAAAGTTATCTAGTCTTTAATAATGTTCTAAAAACGTTAGCACAAAAACATTATTTATACATTGTTCATGGACCATTTTTTCTTAAATGTTTTAGTTGGACCTTTGTCTAACGTTTTTTTTAAATGCTACAACTTCAAATCAAAAGTAACGTTTCCATAATATTTCAAGAATTATAAAATGTAATGTTCCCTTAACGTTCGCATAATCAGAAGAAAAAAAAAACGTTCAAAATTTAAAAAAAAAACAGACATTTTTAAACTTTCAGAAATTACATTTTCATAACTTAATGGGAACATTGGCAATACATTCTTAGAACCTATTTTTGTTAGCTGGGATATGAGATAATACTGAGATCTATGAGTTTTGATGGCAGATTTTGCCTTTCTGATTAACAGATTGTTGAGTTCTCTTCTGAAACTCTATATTAGAGTATCAGAAAGCAGAAAACTTCACCAAAAAGCCTCCATTTGTGCTTCAGTTAATCTAGGAAAAGTGTTTGAGATGTTTAAGAGATCTCATTGGTGTAACTTCTCTTTTATAGGTCTTGCTTACAGGCCTCAGTGTCCACTCTCAGCCCTCCCTTTCTCTTCATTTCCTTCACAATTTGTCGTTGTGTAAAAATAGCGTACGTCCTCCCTCACACAGAGACACAGTTTAGCAGGTAGACTTGAGAAGGTCACATATCCAGCAATGCGTCCTGCAACAATCTCCAGAAGCCTGTCTGGCCCACGTCGAGTTATTGTCTGACAGAATACAGGCTGGAGGAGTTTGAGATGTGTCTGTTTGAAGACAATTGCACAATCGCAACCAATAACTTTTGACTGACAGCTGGAATGTGGGATGGGGCTTCACATGATTATTTACTGACATTTGTCTTTTTGAGAAGAAAAAAAAAAAACATTGAAATGGATTTTTCTTTGTACTGACTGAGATTGAACTCAGAAATAATGACATAAAAGTGACATAAAAATTCCTACAATCATTTTTGAAAACATTACAATAAAGTTGTTGTGGAGTGTTGGCATGGCATTGTTATGTGTTTACTAAGTTCTTTTGAGTGTTTTTAAACTTTATGTTACTATGCAGGGACGTGCAGAGAGTTCTTTGCATCACATAAATATAAAAAAGTATATTAAAATAGAAAACCATTATTTTAAATGGTAATCATTTTTTTCTGTATTTTTTATCAAATTAATGCAGGCTTAATGCGCATAAGGGACTTCTTAAAAAAATAGTAATGTGTGTGCAAATTTTTTTGACCAGTAGTAGGCCTACTGTACTATTATACTATTGCTGCAAAATGTTAAAATAATAAAGTCATAATTTCACATGTTGTTGTCAGCCTACACTTCACATAATAGGCCTGTAGGCCTGGGCTTCATATAACAAACTATGATAGTTGCATCAAATGGTAAACGGTGTATCAACTAAATACAAGTGACTTGAATACTATAGGCTAGCCCAGAGCCATAGAGAGAAAGAGTTGCGACACTCTTTGATGTCGCCGCTATGGCTGTCACGTGGTTCATGTAAGCCCCAATAGTTCTAAAACATACGCTGGCTGTCATGTTCTTCTATGGGACAGACAGCAGCGATTGCATTATTGAACGGTAAATATAAAATAAAACACACCTCAAGTACTTTTTCAGCTGTTATTGCATTTTGTTAATGTCAGTTTTGCATTTGGAGACAAGTTTTAGGCTATATTTTTGGAGGGAAAAGCTCAGTGTTCATGTTCGCATGGGTAGTAGCACTGGCTTTAGCGGCTCTAACTTAACTTTTCCATGTCATTCATCTGATGATGGACGTCTCATGATATTTATTTTAGCACAACTGGGCTGTATTAGGCTATTGATTCCCGTGATTTTGCTTATAAATTTTGATTCAGCCATTAGCCTACCTTCGTGATCACGCAAAGAGGTCTGCCGTGGCGGTCCGTTCAGAGTTCGCTTAAGCTAGCTCACTTCTTCTGATGAAAGTGGCCACCCCAGGACCACAACGTGAAACATTATCATGTTAAGACTAAGAATATTATTTTAATATTAAGCCATACACATTATCAAAACTATAACAGATTAAAAACGAATTTAAGCATTGCTAATACAAATGAAGGTTTTCAAATAAACAATTTTTATTAAACAATGACAGACAACAAAAATGTGTGCTTGTGTGAACAAGAAAAGCAAAAATCAGGGGCAGGTGATCCAAGAAACAGACAGGACTGATGATGGCCATAACAATCCTAGAGGTCCAGCATTGTTCTCACAAGCCGCTTCACTCAAGACAATAAAACATAATGAAAAGTTAGTATATCCCAAAAAATTAAATAAAATAAAAGTTGCTATAAAGGTCGCAGCGATTCATTACCGAACTCTTAACTGACTAAGTCGCGCTAGCTAACTAGCTAAGTTAGCAGGCAGTGCTTGAAAATTGGTTGAAACAACTAACATAAAATATAAATAATTACGCTGTGCATGTACAAATGAAGACCAGTATAAGCATCGCAAAGGGCCTCTGATACAAAATAGACAGTTGACAATTCAAAAGAGGTCGATATTTCAACAACTTAACTCTGGAACAACTCGACGCGCAGCAATGTAAGTGAATGGGGTCCAACGCCAAAATGACAGTGTTTAGAACTATCCCGCTCTTCAAATCCCGGAAGTGGGCGGTTAAAAGCGCCGCCATTATTTACAACGGAGGTCTATGGGAGTGTCGCAACTCTTTCTCTTTATGGCTCTGGGCTAGCCTACTTACCATTAATGCTACTTCTGGTGCTGGTTTTGTGCAGTGCTTTGTAGTCAATTAACATCCATAGGTTCAACGACGCAGATTCAGATCGCTTCATTAATGTAAATTCGTCTGTCCATGTAATTTTCACGATTTATTTATAAATGACCGAAAAATTACCGCTCCACTTCACATTGTCCAATGAAATTTGAACTTGTGCCAGATGGCGATTGGTCGGTGTATTATACATGACAAACAGGCTTCAATTAATTATGTAATATTTAAAAATATGTGATGTGGGGATTTTTAATTGAATCGACACACAACCTTTTATTATTAAAAAAAAAGTTAAAAAATTGTTCGGATTTTTTTTTTCTGCCGTCGAGACAGCATCGGTTCCCGAGCAGACCGTGGGTTACACTCAAGGGCGCCGTAAAGGGGTGGAAGGTTAGGACGATTCTAAGGGCCCAGGCTGATTTAGGGCCCAGAAGAGCAGACCCCTTTTTTCTTTTCTTATTTCTTTTCTCTTTTTTATACATACATTAAATGTGCTAGGGCCCCTCATGCAACTAAATGTGTATTTTGTCCGTTTTGACCATAGATTTAATATTTAAAAAACAAATAATGTATTTACTGTTTCAGTCACACCCCTCCCCCTTACAATGGTTCATTCCACCTGCTCTGTCCGAGCTACGATCGCTAGTGTAACGTCTCTTGCTTATTGCACTTGCTATGATGCAGCGCAGACACACGCAGGCATGTCACATCAAAAGTTAGGGCATCAAAAAAGGAAAGGAAAGAGAAGACAGAGAACGCCGAAGTCGACAGTATGTCACACAGTTTTTCAAAAAGAAAGGTATCCTGCCCTATTCCTGTATTCCAAAACTTTTGTTGCTACATGACCTGCTTTTATCTAGCTAGCTTAGTAAAATAATTACTGAATTATGATTTACATCCAACAATAATAACATCTCTGGGTTATCATGTCTCTACACCATAGACTGTAAAAAATAGCTAACGTTACACAGATTCAGCGGCTGCTGCACACCCACGTCCTCCTTCCTCCGTGCGAAATTCGCGTCCGATATTTTAGCACGTTAAAAAATAAATACAACCTCACGTTAGGTCAATCACACTAGCACACTGCCTCCGAAACTTTCGTGCGTCAAAAAAAAAATATAATTAAAGCTGCAAGCAGCATTTATCGGGGTTCAAGCAGTTAAGGCCTTTAAGGCATTTAAGCACAAAAGCATCAAAAGTTATTAAGATTTATTTAGCAAGCATGTAACCACTGACATAATAGATGGAAAAGACCATTTACAGCCAATACAGGCAATTTGCCATGGGATATATATGGTTTTAAAGCTTTTTAACAGTTATAGCGCCACCTATGGTCCGATCTCCATAAAATTGTTTACTGTGACCTCAAATTGAACCCATACACATGTGTACTGAGTTTGGTGAAGATATCTCATTTACTTCTTGAGTTATAGCCATTTGAGTAAAATAGGCTCCTCCCACAACGATTTGCCACATTCTAGAATTATTTAATATGATTCTAGCATGATTTACTATCATATACCATGTTCCAGAATGATTTATTAGGATTCTAGCATGATTTACCTTGATACACCTCATTTCAGTATTATTTACTATGATTTACAATGTTTCTAGCATGATTAACCACATTACTAGCAATTATGTGAAGTGTCAGTGCAAATGAGGTGATGAACACTGACAAAATATTATTGTGTTATAATAGTTAGTTATATACGTGATTTTTAGTGTGTGTCCAAGTATGAATGCAAAAGCACATGTAAAAGCTCCAAAACTCTGGAATAGCCTTCCTGATACTGTTCGTTGCTCAGACTCGCTCTCCCAGTTTAAAACTAGATTAAAGTCGCATCTCTTCAGCCAGGCATTCATATAATATTTTTAATCTTACAGTTCAAATTACAATCCGGCCTCTAGTTAATAAACGCCAGAGGAGAACTGGCCCCCGACTGAGCCTGGGTTCTCCCAAGGTTTTTTTTTTCTCCATTGGGTCACCTGATGGAGTTTTAGGACACTATTAGGTCACTTGATGGAGTTTTTCGGTTCCTTGCCACTGTTGCCTTTGGCTTGCTCAGTTGGGGATATTCTGGGGATATCTAATTTGATTTTATCAATAAATTCCACTAGAAACAAACCTTGTTGTATTATTTTAATTTAATACTGTGAAGCTGCTTTGATACAATCTGTATTGTGAAAAGCGCTATACAAATATACTTGACTTGACTTGACTTGACTTAAAATATTTCATTATTGAGTAGAATGGCCAGCAGAGGGCACTAGAAGACCACTTATTGGCTCACTTTCACTTTAAACCAGTTTTCTGCACTAAAGCAAACCAGTTTTTCCATGTTAACTCAATGCATGCTTACACACACACACACACACACACACACACACACACACACACACACACACACACACACACACACACACACACACACACACACACATACACACACAGTTTAGTTAACCATGATTTACCATGATATACCACGTTCTAGTATTATTTACCAGGAGATAAACGACAATCTAGTATTATTTACTTTGATTTACCATGTTTCTAGCCTGATTTATCACATTACTAGCAATTATTTGAAGTGTCAGTGCAAATAAAGTGATTAACACTGACAAAATATGATTGTGTTATAAAAGTTATTGCTATATAAGTGATTTTTTTAGTGTGTATTCAAGTATGAATGCAAGCACATGTTGAAATATTTCATTAATAAGTAGAATGGCCAGCAGAGGGCAGTAGAAGACCACTTATTGGCTCACTTTCACTTTAAACCAGTTTTCTGCACTAAAGCAAACCAGTTTATCCATGTTAACTCAATGCATGCTTACACACACACACACACACACACACACACACACACACACACACACACACACACACACACACACACACACACACACACACACAGACACACACACACACAGCATAGTTAACCATGATTTACCATGATTTACCACATTACTAGCAATTATTTGAAGTGTCAGTGCAAATAAAGTGATTAACACTGACAAAATATGATTGTGTTATAATAGTTATTGCTATATAAGTGATTTTTAGTGTGTATTCAAGTATAAATGCAAGCACATGTGGAAAAATTTAATTAATAAGTAGAATGGCCAGCAGAGGGCAGTAGAAGACCACTTATTGGCTCACTTTCACTTTAAACCTCATGATTTTGACCAGTTTTCTGCACTAAAGCAAACCAGTGTTTCCATGTTAACTCAATAATGCATACTTGCTACATATGCTACACACAATAATGCTACACACACACACACACACACACACACACACACACACACACAAATGTTTTAGTGATATTGGTGTCACATTCACCTTCATCACATTCACCTTCTGTCTTCATCACATTCACTATCTGTCGTCATCACCTGCACCTGCTCCTCATCACCCTCCTCATCATCACCTGCTCCTCATCATCATAACCGTCACCTGTTGTCCTTGTCTTGATCTGTGTATTTAAGTTCCCCTCTCATCCATTATCATTGTCGGTTATTGTTTGTGCACTAGCACTCTGTTATGTTTGTTTTCATGTTGGAAAATAAAACCTTTGTTATATTTGTACCACACACACACACACACACACACACACACACACACACACACACACACACACACACACACACACACACACACACACACACACACACACCATCATTTATCATGATTTACCATGGCTGATACCAATACCAATATGAGAAAATGACTATTTTAAACAGCGGGGGGCAGTAAAATACCACTTATTGGCTTAACATGCCATTAATTCATATCATTTTCACCTTTTTAACTGTTATAGAGGCAAATTTTGTCCGATCTGTCTGAAAATTTTCATGCTTGTTCAGGGTGATATTTCACACGTTCTGACTTGTTTTTAAGAAGGTCTGAGCATTGATTAAAGAGATATAGGCTTTCGGGGACACTTGGTAAAGGCCAGATTTTGAAGTGAACCTATTATAGCTATCCAAATGAAGTAGTTCAACTTTTTCTGACAATTATTGATCTAGTGAGTCCAGAGAATTGTATTGCACTAGTTTTGAACATTATGATATGAAAATTATATGATCAGAGATGGAAAAGACCATTTACAGCCAATACAGGCAGTTTACCATAGGAAATATATGATTTTAAAGCTTTTTAACAGTTATAGCGCCACCTATCGTCCGATCTCCATAGAATTTTTCATGCTTGTTAATGATGTTATGTCACATATGCTGACCACTTTTTGTGAAGTTCTGAGTTTTTATTTAGGATTTATAGGCTTTTTAATGTATTTTGACACGCCCATTTTATAAATGACCCTATTAGAGCCATCCAAATGCAAAAGTTCAACTTTTTTTTGATAGTTTTTGATCTAGAGAGTCCAGAGAATTGTCCTAGACTGGTCTGGTTCCGATCGGGCGAAAAACCTAGGACTAGTTCGCAAAAGTAGGTTTTTAACATGTTTGCGAATATTTAATGAACGGTTTGATTGACAGCAATGGTTCTTGAGGCAAAGTTGTTCAGGATGAGGAGATCTATCAAATGATATGCATATTGTGTGGATATTTGTAACACCACGTGATTACAGAGCCATAAAACTCATTAGCGCCAACTAGTGGCCGATTTCTTTCAAAATTCTTACAGACCTCTAGGGCCTTGAGTCGAACATGCCCATCGAGTTTCGTTCCGATCGGCCTCCGTTAACCTTGTCTAATAGGTGCTCAAATTTCATTGGCCGATGGCGGCCATGTTTTTTGAGATACGCCAATGTCCTCATACACATACATGGCACCTTGGACCAAGACACTGCATACCAATTTTCAAGTCAATCGGACTAACGGTCAGGTGGTTATAGCCTGTTTTATGTTTTTTTCATGTTATAGCGCCACCATGTGGCCAATCGCCGCGGTTTTTTTACTGTGACCTCAGATTGACCTCTTACACATGTGTACCAAGTTTGGTGAAGATACCTCATTTACTTCTGGAGTTATAGCCATTTTAGTAAAATAGGCCCTGCCCACGACGTACGTTTTGGCGCCCCTTAGCGTCCGTGAATCGAAATTTCAACTTTTTTTCGATAGTTTTTGATATTCAGACTCAAGAGAACATTTCTGCACTGGATTGGTTCCGATCGGGCGAAAAACCTAGGACTAGTTCGCAAAAGTAGGTTTTTGACAAAATTCAAAATGGCGGAAAATCTATCATGGCGGAAATGAAATCGGAGATATACGTTTTGTTCGTCAGGCGTCCAGCTTTCCAATGATATAAGACACTTGAGTCTACGACATACGGTCTAGTAGTTATGAGCAGTTTTGCGCTTTTGGTTGCTATAGCGCCACCTATGGGCCAATCGGGGTCATACTTTTATAGGTTCTCCCCAAATTGAGGACTACCATTTGGCCAAGTTTCAAGGTTCCAGCTCTTACGGTTTGGTCTGCACGATGCGTTTAAGGGGAAAATAATAATAATAATAATAATAATAATTAAAGCTGCAAGCAGCATTTATCGGGGTTCAAGCATTTAAGGCCTTTAAGCACATAAGCATTTAAGACATTAAGATTTATTTAGAAAGCTTTTAACCACTGAAATAATAGATGGAAAAGTCCATTTACAGCCAATACAGGCAAGCTTTTTAACAGTTATAGCGCCACCTATAGTCCGATCTCCATGATATTTTGCATGCTTGTTAATGATGTTGTGGCACATATGCTCACCAATTTTCGTGAAGTTCTGAGTTTTCGTTTAGGATTTATAGGCTTTTGAGTGCATTTTGCCACGCCCATTTTCTTTATGACCCAATATACCCATGCGCAAAATGCAAAAGTTCAACTTTTTTTTGATAATTATTGATCTAGAGTGTCCAGAGAATTGTCCTAGACTGGTCTGGTTTCGATCGGGCGAAAAACCTAGGACTAGTTCGTAAAAGTAGGTTTTTAACATAATTACGAATATTTAATAAACGGTTTAATTGACAGCATTAGTTCTTGAGGCAAAGTTGTTCAGCATGAGCAGATCTATCAGATGATATACATTTTGTGACAATAAGTGTAACACCACGTGATTACAGAGCCATAAAACTCGTTAGCGCCAACTAGTGGCCGATTTCTTTCAAAACTCTTACAGACCTCTAGGGCCATGAGTCGAACATGCCCATCGAGTTTCGTTCCGATCGGCCTCCGTTAACCTTGTTTAATAGGTGCTCAAACCTCATTGGCCAATGGCGGCCATGTTTTTCGAGATATGCCAATATCCTTTTAGACATACATGGCCCCTTGGGCCAAGACACTGCATACCAAATTTCAAGTCAATCGGACTAACGGTCAGGTGTCTACATGTTTTTTTTGTTTTATAGCGCCACCATGTGGCCAATCGACGCAATTTTTTTACTGTGACCTCAGATTGACCTTCTACACATGTTTACCAAGTTTGGTGAAGTTTACTGAATTACTTCTTGAGTTATAGCCATTTTAGTAAAATAGGCTCCTCCCACAACGTTAATTTTGCACCCCCTAGCGACCGTGAATTGAAATTTCAACTTTTTTTCGATAATTATTGATCTTCAGACTCCAGAGAACAATTCTGCACTGGTTTGGTTCCAATCGGGCGAAAAACCAGGGACTAGTTCGCAAAAGTAGATTTTCGACAAAATTCAAAATGGCGGAAAATCTATCATGGCGGAAATAAAATCGGAGATATATGTTTTGTTCGTCAGGCGTCCAGCTTTCCAATGATATAAGACACTTGAGTCTATGACTTACGGTCTAGGAGTTATGAGCAGTTTCGCGCTTTTGGTTGCTATAGCGCCACCTATGGGCCAATCGGGGTCATAATTTGATAACCTCTCCTCGATTTTTGTACTACCATATGGCAAAGTTTCAAAGCTCTAGCCCTTACGGTTTGGGCTGCACGATGCGTTTTATGGCAGAATAATAATAATAATAATTAAAGCTGCAAGCAGCATTTATCGGGGTTCAAGCATTTAAGGCCTTTAGGCACATAAGCATTTAAGACATTAAGATTTATTTAGAAAGCTTTTAACCACTGAAATAATAGATGGAAAAGTCCATTTACAGCCAATACAGGCAATTTACCATAGGAAATATGTGTTTTTTAAAGCTTTTTAACAGTTATAGCACCATCTATAGTCCGATCTCCATGAAATTTTGCATGCTTGTTAATGATGTTATGGCACATAAGCTCACCAATTTTCGTGAAGTTCTGAGTTTTTGTTTAGGATTTATAGGCTTTTGAGTGCATTTTGCCACGCCCATTTTCTTTATGACCCAATATACCCATGCGAAAAATGCAAAAGTTCAACTTTTTTTTGATAATTATTGATCTTGAGAGTCCATAGAATTGTCCTAGACTCGTTTGGTTCTGATCGGGCGAAAAACCTAGGACTAGTTCGCAAAAGTAGGTTTTTAACATAATTACGAATATTTAATGAACGGTTTGATTGACAGCAATGGTTCTTGAGGCAAAGTTGTTCAACAAGAGGAGATCTATCAAATGGTATGCATTTTGTGACAATAAGTGTAACACCACGTGATTACAGAGCCATAAAACTCGTTAGCGCCAACTAGTGGCCGATTTCTTTTAAAATTCTTACAGACCTCTAGGGCCATGAGTCGAACATGCCCACCGAGTTTCGTTCCGATAGGCCTCCGTTAACCTTGTCTAATAGGTGCTCAAACTTCATTGGCCGATGGCGGCCATGTTTTTTGAGATACACCAATGTCCTCATAGACATACATGGCACCTTGGACCAAGACACTGCATACCAATTTTCAAGTCAATCGGACTAACGGTCAGGTGGTTATAGCCTGTTTTATGTTTTTTTCATGTTATAGCGCCACCATGTGACCAATCGCCGCGATTTTTTTACCGTGACCTCATATTGACGTCTTACACATGTGTACCAGGTTTGGTTAAAATACCTCTTTTACTTCTGGAGTTATAGCCATTTTAGTAAAATAGGCTCCTCCCACAACGTTAATTTTGCACCCCCTAGCGACCGTGAATCGAAATTTCAACTTTTTTTTGATAATTATTGATATTCAGACTCCAGAGAACAATTCTGCACTGGTTTGGTTCCGATCGGGCAAAAAACCAGGGACTAGTTCGCAAAAGTAGATTTTCGACAAAATTCAAAATGGCGGAAAATCTATCATGGCGGAAATAAAATCGGAGATATACGTTTTGTTCGTCAGGCGTCCAGCTTTCCAATGATATAAGACACTTGAGTCTATGACTTACGGTCTAGGAGTTATGAGCAGTTTCGCGCTTTTGGTTGCTATAGCGCCACCTATGGGCCAATCGGGGTCATAATTTGATAACCTCTCCTCGATTTTTGTACTACCATATGGCAAAGTTTCAAAGCTCTAGCCCTTACGGTTTGGGCTGCACGATGCGTTTTACGGCAGAATAATAATAATAATAATAATTAAAGCTGCAAGCAGCATTTATCGGGGTTCAAGCAGTTAAGGCCTTTAAGGCATTTAAGCACAAAAGCATCAAAAGTTATTAAGATTTATTTAGCAAGCATGTAACCACTGACATAATAGATGGAAAAGACCATTTACAGCCAATACAGGCAATTTGCCATGGGATATATATGGTTTTAAAGCTTTTTAACAGTTATAGCGCCACCTATGCTCCGATCTCCATAGAATTGTTTACTGTGACCTCAAATTGAACCCATACACATGTGTACTGAGTTTGGTGAAGATATCTCATTTACTTCTTGAGTTATAGCCATTTGAGTAAAATAGGCTCCTCCCACAACGATTTGCCACATTCTAGAATTATTTAATATGATTCTAGCATGATTTACTATCATATACCATGTTCCAGAATGATTTATTAGGATTCTAGCATGATTTACCTTGATACACCTCATTTCAGTATTATTTACTATGATTTACAATGTTTCTAGCATGATTAACCACATTACTAGCAAATATGTGAAGTGTCAGTGCAAATGAGGTGATGAACACTGACAAAATATTATTGTGTTATAATAGTTAGTTATATACGTGATTTTTAGTGTGTGTCCAAGTATGAATGCAAAAGCACATGTAAAATATTTCATTATTAAGTAGAATGGCCAGCAGAGGGCAGTAGAAGACCACTTATTGGCTCACTTTCACTTTAAACCAGTTTTCTGCACTAAAGCAAACCAGTTTTTCCATGTTAACTCAATGCATACTTACACACACACACACACACACACACACACACACACACACACACACACACACACACACACACACACACACACACACACAGCATAGTTAACCATGATTTACCATGATATACCACGTTCTAGTATTATTTACCAGGAGATAAACGACAATCTAGGATTATTTACTTTGATTTACCATGTTTCTAGCCTGATTTATCACATTACTAGCAATTATTTGAAGTGTCAGTGCAAATAAAGTGGTTAACACTGACAAAATATGATTGTGTTATAATAGTTATTGCTATATAAGTGATTTTTTTAGTGTGTATTCAAGTATGAATGCAAGCACATGTTGAAATATTTCATTAATAAGTAGAATGGCCAGCAGAGGGCAGTAGAAGACCACTTATTGGCTCACTTTCACTTTAAACCAGTTTTCTGCACTAAAGCAAACCAGTTTATCCATGTTAACTCAATGCATGCTTACACACACACACACACACACACACACACACACACACACACACACACACACACACACACACACACACACACACACACACACACACACACACACACACACACAGCATAGTTAACCATGATTTACCATGATTTACCACATTACTAGCAATTATTTGAAGTGTCAGTGCAAATAAAGTGATTAACACTGACAAAATATGATTATGTTATAATAGTTATTGCTATATAAGTGATTTTTAGTGTGTATTCAAGTATAAATGCAAGCACATGTGGAAAAATTTAATTAAGTAGAATGGCCAGCAGAGGGCAGTAGAAGACCACTTATTGGCTCACTTTCACTTTAAACCTCATGATTTTGACCAGTTTTCTGCACTAAAGCAAACCAGTGTTTCCATGTTAACTCAATAATGCATACTTGCTACATATGCTACACACAATAATGCTACACACACACTCACACACACACACACACACACACACACACACACACACACACACACACAAATGTTTCAGTGATATTGGTGTCACATTCACCTTCATCACATTCACCTTCTGTCTTCATCACATTCACCATCTGTCGTCATCACCTGCACCTGCTCCTCATCACCCTCCTCATCATCACCTGCTCCTCATCATCATAACCGTCACCTGTTGTCCTTGTCTTGATCTGTGTATTTAAGTTCCCCTCTCATCCATTATCATTGTCGGTTATTGTTTGTGCACTAGCACTCTGTTATGTTTGTTTTCATGTTGGAAAATAAAACCTTTGTTATATTTGTACCACACACACACACACACACACACACACACACACACACACACACACACACACACACACACACACACACCATAATTTATCATGATTTACCATGGCTGATACCAATACCAATATGAGAAAATGACTATTTTAAACAGCAGGGGGCAGTAAAATACCACTTATTGGCTTAACATGCCATTAATTCATATCATTTTCACCTTTTTAACTGTTATAGAGGCAAATTTTGTCCGATCTGTCTGAAAATTTTCATGCTTGTTCAGAGTGATATTTCACACGTTCTGACTTGTTTTTAAGAAGGTCTGAGCATTGATTAAAGAGATATAGGCTTTCGGGGACACTTGGTAAAGGCCAGATTTTGAAGTGAACCTATTATAGCTATCCAAATGAAGTAGTTCAACTTTTTCTGACAATTATTGATCTAGTGAGTCCAGAGAATTGTATTGCACTAGTTTTGAACATTATGATATGAAAATTATATATTCAGAGATGGAAAAGACCATTTACAGTCAATACAGGCAGTTTACCATAGGAAATATATGGTTTTAAAGATTTTTAACAGTTATAGCGCCACCTATCGTCCGATCTCCATGAAATTTTGCATGCTTGTTAATGATGTTATGTCACATAAGTTCACCAATTTTTGTGAAGTTCTGGGTTTTTATTTAGGATTTATAGGCTTTTTAATGTATTTTTCCATGCCCATTTTATAAATGATCCTATTACAGCCATCCAAATGCAAAAGTTCAACTTTTTTTTGATAATTATTGATCTAGAGAGTCCAGAGAATTGTCCTAGACTGGTCTGGTTCCGATCGGGCAAAAAACCTAGGACTAGTTCGCAAAAGTAGGTTTTAAACATATTCATGAATATTTAATGAACGGTTTGATTGACAGAAATGGTTCTTGAGGCAAAGTTGTTCAGCATGAGCAGATATATCAAATGATATGCTTTTTGTGACGATAAGTGTAACACCACGTGATTACAGAGCCAAAAAACTCGTTAGCGCCAACTAGTGGCCGATTTCTTTCAAAATTCTTACAGACCTCTAGGGCCATGAGTCGAACATGCCCATCGAGTTTCGTTCCGATCGGCCTCCGTTAACCTTGTCTAATAGGTGCTCAACTTCATTGGCCAATGGCGGCCATGTTTTTTGAGATACGCCAATG
Source organism: Scardinius erythrophthalmus (assembly GCF_964197995.2). NCBI lineage: Eukaryota > Metazoa > Chordata > Actinopteri > Cypriniformes > Leuciscidae > Scardinius > Scardinius erythrophthalmus. The sequence goes on from NC_138234.1 coordinate 29,522,266, forward strand.
TCCTCATAGACATACATGGCACCTTGGACCAAGACACTGCATACCAATTTTCCAGTCAATCGGACTAACGGTCAGGTGGTTATAGCCCTTTTCATGTTTTTTTCATGTTATAGCGCCACCTAGTGTTCAATCGTCGCGATTTTTTTACTGTGACCCCAGAATGAACCCATACACATGTGTACCGAGTTTGGTGAAGCTATCTTATTTACTTTTTAAGTTATAGCCATTTTAGTAAAATAGGCTCCTCCCACAACGATTATTTTGCGCCCCCTAGCGTCCATGAATCGAAATTTCAACATTTTTTCGATAATTATTGATCTTCAGACTCCAGAGAACATTTCTGCACTGGTTTGGCTCCGATCGGGCAAAAAACCAGGGACTAGTTCGCAAAAGTAGATTTTCGACAAAATTCAAAATGGCGGAAAATCTATCATGACGGAAATGAAATCGGAGATATACGTTTTGTTCGTCAGGCGTCCAGCTTTCCAATGATATAAGACACTTGAGTCTGCGACATACGGTCTAGGAGTTATGAGCAGTTTCGCGCTTTTGGTTGCTATAGCGCCACCTATGGGCCAATCGGGGTCATAATCTCTGAACCTCTCCTCGATTTTTGTACTACCATCTGGCAAAGTTTCAATGCTCTAGCCCTTACGGTTTGGGCTGCACGATGCGTTTTACGGCAGAATAATAATAATAATTAAAGCTGCAAGCAGCATTTATCGGGGTTCAAGCAGTTAAGGCCTTTAAGCACAAAAGCATCAAAAGTGATTAAGTTTTATTTAGCAAGCATGTAACTACTGACATAATAGATGGAAAAGACCATTTACAGGAAATACCATAGGAAATATATGGTTTTAAAGCTTTTTAGCAGTTATAGCGCCACCTATGGTCCGATCTCCATAAAAATTGGCATGCTTGTTAATGATGTTATGTCACATATGCTCACCAATTTTTGTGAAGTTCTGAGTTTTCATTTAGGATTTATAGGCTTTTTAGTGTTTTTTTGCCATGCCCCTTTTCTAAATGACCCTATTACAGCCATCTACATGCAAAAGTTCAACTTTTTTTTGATAATTATTGATCTAGAGTGTCCAGAGAATTGTCCTAGACTGGTCTGGTTTCGATCGGGCGAAAAACCTAGGACTAGTTTGCAAAAGTAGGTTTTTAACATAATTACGAATATTTAATAAACGGTTTAATTGACAGCATTAGTTCTTGAGGCAAAGTTGTTCAGCATGAGCAGATCTATCAGATGATATGCATTTTGTGACGATAAGTGTAACACCACGTGATTACAGAGCCATAAAACTCGTTAGCGCCAACTAGTGGCCGATTTCTTTCAAAACTCTTAGAGACCTCTAGGGCCATGAGTCGAACATGCCCATCGAGTTTCGTTCCGATCGGCCTCCGTTAACCTTGTCTAATAGGTGCTCAAATTTCATTGGTCGATGGCGGCCATGTTTTTCGAGATACGCCAATGTCCTCATAGACATACATGGTACCTTGGACCAAGACACTGCATACCAATTTTCAAGTCAATCGGACTAACGGTCACGTGGTCATAGCCGTTTTCATGTTTTTTTCATGTTATAGCGCCACCTAGTAATCAATCGTCGCGATTTTTTTACTGTGACCCCAGATTGAACTCATACACATGTGCACCAAGTTTGGTGAAGATATCTAATTTCATTCTCGAGTTATAGCCATTTTAGTAAAATAGGCTCCTCCCACAACATTAATTTATCACCCCCCGGCGATCAGGAATCGAAATTTCGACTTTTTTTCGATAATTATTGATATTCAGACTCCAGAGAACATTTCTGCACTGTTTTGGATCCAATTGGACAAAAAACCTAGGACTAGTTCGCAAAAGTAGGTTTTTAACTAAATTCAAAATGGCGGACAATTTGCATACAGGAAATGAAATCGGAGATATACGTTTTGACCTTCAGGTTTCCAGCTTTCCAGTGATATAAGACACTTGAGTCTACGTCATACGGTCTAGGAGTTATGAGCAGTTTCGCGCTTTTGGTTGCTATAGCGCCACCTATGGGCCAATTGGGGTCATATTCTCTGAACCTCTCCTCGATTTTTGTACTACCATCTGGCAAAGTTTCAAAGCTCCAGCTCTTACGGTTTGGGCTGCACGATGAGTTTTACGGCAGAAGAAAAATAATAATAATAATAATAATAATAATAATAATAATAATAAAAATCAGTACAATTACAATAGGGTTTCAGCACTTCGTGCTTGAACCCCTAATAATAATAATAAAAATCAGTACAATTACAATAGGGTTTCAGCACTTCGTGCTTGAACCCCTAATAATAAAAATCAGCACAATTACAATAGGGTTTCAGCACTTCGTGCTTGAACCCCTAATAATAATTAAAGCTGCAAGCAGCATTTATCGGGGTTCAAGCATTTAAGGCCTTTAGGCACATAAGCATTTAAGACATTAAGATTTATTTAGAAAGCTTTTAACCACTGAAATAATAGATGGAAAAGTCCATTTACAGCCAATACAGGCAATTTACCATAGGAAATATGTGTTTTTTAAAGCTTTTTAACAGTTATAGCACCATCTATAGTCCGATCTCCATGAAATTTTGCATGCTTGTTAATGATGTTATGGCACATAAGCTCACCAATTTTCGTGAAGTTCTGAGTTTTCGTTTAGGATTTATAGGCTTTTGAGTGCATTTTGCCACGCCCATTTTCTTTATGACCCAATATACCCATGCGAAAAATGCAAAAGTTCAACTTTTTTTTGATAATTATTGATCTTGAGAGTCCATAGAATTGTCCTAGACTCGTTTGGTTCTGATCGGGCGAAAAACCTAGGACTAGTTCGCAAAAGTAGGTTTTTAACATAATTACGAATATTTAATGAACGGTTTGATTGACAGCAATGGTTCTTGAGGCAAAGTTGTTCAACAAGAGGAGATCTATCAAATGGTATGCATTTTGTGACAATAAGTGTAACACCACGTGATTACAGAGCCATAAAACTCGTTAGCGCCAACTAGTGGCCGATTTCTTTTAAAATTCTTACAGACCTCTAGGGCCATGAGTCGAACATGCCCACCGAGTTTCGTTCCGATAGGCCTCCGTTAACCTTGTCTAATAGGTGCTCAAACTTCATTGGCCGATGGCGGCCATGTTTTTTGAGATACACCAATGTCCTCATAGACATACATGGCACCTTGGACCAAGACACTGCATACCAATTTTCAAGTCAATCGGACTAACGGTCAGGTGGTTATAGCCTGTTTTATGTTTTTTTCATGTTATAGCGCCACCATGTGACCAATCGCCGCGATTTTTTTACCGTGACCTCATATTGACGTCTTACACATGTGTACCAGGTTTGGTTAAAATACCTCTTTTACTTCTGGAGTTATAGCCATTTTAGTAAAATAGGCTCCTCCCACAACGTTAATTTTGCACCCCCTAGCGACCGTGAATCGAAATTTCAACTTTTTTTTGATAATTATTGATATTCAGACTCCAGAGAACAATTCTGCACTGGTTTGGTTCCGATCGGGCAAAAAACCAGGGACTAGTTCGCAAAAGTAGATTTTCGACAAAATTCAAAATGGCGGAAAATCTATCATGGCGGAAAAAAAATCGGAGATATACGTTTTGTTCGTCAGGCGTCCAGCTTTCCAATGATATAAGACACTTGAGTCTATGACTTACGGTCTAGGAGTTATGAGCAGTTTCGCGCTTTTGGTTGCTATAGCGCCACCTATGGGCCAATCGGGGTCATAATTTGATAACCTCTCCTCGATTTTTGTACTACCATATGGCAAAGTTTCAAAGCTCTAGCCCTTACGGTTTGGGCTGCACGATGCGTTTTACGGCAGAATAATAATAATAATAATAATAATAATTAAAGCTGCAAGCAGCATTTAGCGGGGTTCAAGCATTTAGGGTCTTTAAGCACATAAGGCAGTCTAGTGAGTTGTCTGAGTTTTTGTTTAGGATTTACAGGCTTTTGAGTGTTTTTTGCCATACCCATTTTCTAAATGATCCTGTTATGGCTACCCAATGGGTAAAGTTAAAGTTTTTTATATAATTAATAATCTAGAGCTTCCAGAGAATTGTACTGCACTGGTATATTTCCGATCGGGCGAAAAACCTAGGACTAGTTCGCAAAAGTAGGTTTTTAACATAATAGCAAGTATTTAATGAACAAATTGATTGACAGCAGTAGTTCTTGAGGCAAAGTTGTTCAGTATGAGGAGATCTATCAAATGATATGCATCACGTGATTACATAGCCGTAAAACCTGTTAGCGTCAACTAGTGGCTGATTTTTCAAAATTCTTACAGACCTCTAGGGCCACGAGTCGAACATGCCCATCGAGTTTCGTTCTGATCGGCCTCCGTTAAGAGCAAACTAACAGCTTTGAATTAAAATGGTGAGGTATCCTGTTGTAAACATCAACCATGCCTGTTGACAGTTTTGTGGGAAGGGAATGAAAAGTTCTCAAATCCACAGCACAGCCTCAGACATAACATTTATATCCATGATCTGCCATTTTCACTATTGTCCTTGCTTGCTTCTTCACAATACCTGCAGATCTTCTGATGATTCGGCTGTGCAGGTCCACATTAACACTGCCTGGCCTAGAACATGGACTGGAAAATGCAAATTTGGGGGGTATAAATATTAATGATCCTGACTCCAACGTCACAGTCGGTGTTATGGTGGGATTCACTCATTTTTCAGCGGTCTTTTGCAAACAGGAGATTTACACAAGAAGGAGGAAACAATGGTGTTTGAGGCTCACGGTATGTCAGTTCCATGTCCAGAACTCTTATCATTCAACTATGCCAAGATAAATACAGTTTTCAATTGTATGGCACCTGTAAAATAGATGATTAGTAATATAATGCTTACTTGGAGTCTGAAATGGCTTTAACAAAAGAAGAAAAATAGTCTTAGATTTCTGTTCATTCTAATCATGTACAAATAAAGTAGCACAGTAAGATTACATTTATTTGAATGCATTAGTGAGTGTGTGATTGTGCTGTGTGTGCAGCGTGTCAATACTAAAAGTGAAGGTGTAGTTGATATCTTTGGTGATAATATCTGTAGTAATCATAAAAAAAAACACTTAAGAAATAAAGAATTAAAATTACAAATAATATTCTATTAAGATATGAGTTACAATAACATGATTTGCAATAGTAATAATATCAATAATATATGCACAATACACACAGATTAGACTATCAGGTCTGTGTTTTACAAAAACATTAGTATTGCAGCCAATGTGAGTCTGTGGGATTTATAAACAGACAAAATATGATTTGAAATGTTATTTTAATGATTTTATTAAGTTTAAACAATATTTCAAATGGAAAAAAAAATTAAAAATAATATTTTAGTGAGCAGAATGAACCAATGAGTGTTCTTCTTCTGGTGGTTAAAATGTAAATGAAAACAATAATACTTAAACAATAATACTTAATACACTAACCATGCTTGAACACACACATGCACACACATTTTGTTGTAGATGGAGATATTTAAAATAAAAGATAGGTAACAAAATGATAATTGCAAATCTCTGTATAACACCATTTTCAGATTTCAAATTAATCACTGAGAGGCAGAATTGTTCAAACTGAGAGCTCAGTAAAAATGAAGTGATAAACTTTGACAAAACATGACTGTGTTATAATAGGTGATTTTCATGCAAGTAATTTGATATAGTCCAAAAACTAATGCAAAAGCACAGATGAAAATATTTTATTAAGTAGAATGTCCTGCAGAGGGCAGTAGAAGACCACTAATTGACTCACTTTCATTTGAAATACTTTTTTATCCACCAGTAAAACAAAGCAGTTTCTTCATGTTCTTTCCATTAAGCATGCTTACACACACACACACACACACACACACACACACACACACACACACACACAAAGACAAATATGTTTTCAATGTTTTTAGGATGTGATATTGTGAAAATATCTTCATCTCCTCATCTTGAACAACTTTGCCTCAAGAATCACTAATGTCAATCAAACCGTTCATAATCATAATAAAAAAAAATAAAATATATACAAATATCATAATAATAAAAAAAACATCATAATAAAAAAGATTGCTTCTTAAAGCATTTGTTTATTTCCAATACTGAAGCGAATTAAAAGATCATGCGTAATCCTGCTGCTCCCTCTAGTGGACAACAGTGGTATTATAGCTTACATTTTACAGTTGAAGTGTTTGAATGAATGGGAATTTGTTTTTTTACTTATATCTCAGGAACCAAAAGGCGAAAAATTCTGAAACTCAGAGCATAGATAGTGCTTGAGGAGCCCTGTTGAATGAGACCATCAATGTGTTTTTGGGCGATTGGGGCTGGGAGTTATGACTGTTATAAGGCATATCTGTTCGGGCTATTATCTCTGGAATGCCCAGGGCAAATAACACCACATTTGAATCGAAGCTAGCCAAGGACGCGCCCTTTCCAACGAGCTCTCACACAATGTTCGGGGTGGTCTGGGTCGGGAGTAATGGCCGTTCAAAATCGGGGGTCCCGCGGATTCGCGATGCGCGGGGGGCGCGCTCCCGAGGCCCGCGACGACACGTTTCGATCAAGAGCCCGGAGAGGTCCTCACCATCAAAATTTGAGCGCGCAACGACTTTCCGTTTTCGAGTTATGAATGGATTTGTATTCGGGGGCGTGGCTTAAATGCCGTTATACTTTCGTTTCATTTCATTCATTTACTTTCGTCCATTTCCATATCTCAGTGTAACACAATTGTCAATAGTAATACTCAATAGATGAGTTTTGACAAAATGTGATTGTAAATGTTAAAATAATGATTTTAAAAAGTCTAAATATGAATTTTATAACAATATTAGGGAGTAGTATGATGAAATGACAGCAGGGGGCAGTAAAATACCACTTATTGGCTTAATATGTCATTATATTCATATAAAATCACCTTTTGAAGAAGTTAAACTTTTTTTCTGATAATTATTGATCTAGAGAGTTCAGAGAATTGTGCTGCACTGGTTTTGAACATTATGATATGAACATTATATGATAAAAGATAGAAGACATCATTTACAGCAAATACAGGCAATTTACCATAGGAAATATATGGTTTTAAAGCGTTTTAACAGTTATAGCGCCAACTATCGTCCGATCTCCATAGAATTTTTCATGCTTGTTAATGATGTTATGTCACATATGCTGACCAATTTTTGTGAAGTTCTGAGTTTTTATTTAGGATTTATAGGCTTTTTAATGTATTTTGACACGCCCGTTTTATAAATGACCCTATTACAGCCATCCAAATGCAAAAGTTCAACTTTTTTTTGATAATTATTGATCTAGAGAGTCCAGAGAATTGTCCTACACTGGTCTGGTTCCGATCGGGCAAAAAACCTAGGACTAGTTCGCAAAAGTAGGTTTTTAACATATTAATGAATAATTAATGAACAGTTTGATTGACAGCAATGGTTCTTGAGGCAAAGTTGTTCAGGATGAGGAGATCTATCAAATGATATGCATATTGTGTGGATATTTGTAACACCACGTGATTACAGAGCCGTAAAACTCGTTAGCGCCAACTAGTGGCCGATTTCTTTCAAAATTCTTACAGACCTTTAGGGCCATGAGCCGAACATGCCCATTGAGTTTCGTTCCGATCGGCCTCCGTTAACCTTGTCTAATAGGTGCTCAAACTTCGTTGGCCGATGGCGGCCATGTTTTTTGAGATACGCCAATGTCCTCATACACATACATGGCACCTTGGACCAAGACACTGCATACCAATTTTCAAGTCAATCGGACTAACGGTCAGGTGGTTATAGCCTGTTTTATGTTTTTTTCATTTTATAGCGCCACCATGAGGCCAATCGTCGCGATTTTTTTACTGTGACCCCAGAGTAAGCTCATACACATGTGTACCAAGTTTGGTGAAGATACCTCATTTACATCGGGAGTTATAGCCATTTTAGTAAAATAGGCCCCTCCCACAACGTACGTTTTGGCGCCCCTTAGCGACCGTGAATCGAAATTTCCACTTTTTTTCGATAATTATTGATATTCAGTCTCCAGAGAACATTTCTGCACTAGTTTGGTTCCAATCGGGCAAAAAACCAGGGACTAGTTCGCAAAAGTAGATTTTTGACAAAATTCAAAATGGCGGAAAATCTATCATGGCGGAAATAAAATCGGAGATATACGTTTTGTTCGTCAGGCATCCAGCTTTCCAATGATATAAGACACTTGAGTCTACGCCATACGGTCTAGGAGTTATGAGCAGTTTCGCGCTTTTGGTTGTTATAGCGCCACCTATGGGCCAATCGGGGTCATAATCTCTGAACCTTTCCTCGATTTTTGTACTACCATCTGTCAAAGTTTCAAAGTTCCAGCTCTTACGGTTTGGGCTGCACGATGCGTTTTACGGCAGAATAATAATAATAATAATAATAATAAAAATCAGCACAATTACAATAGGGTTTCAGCACTTCGTGCTTGAACCCCTAATAATAAAAATCAGCACAATTACAATAGGGTTTCAGCACTTCGTGCTTGAACCCCTAATAATAATTAAAGCTGCAAGCAGCATTTATCGGGGTTCAAGCAGTTAAGGCCTTTAAGGCATTTAAGCACAAAAGCATCAAAAGTTATTAAGATTTATTTAGCAAGCATGTAACCACTGACATAATAGATGGAAAAGACCATTTACAGCCAATACAGGCAATTTGCCATGGGATATATATGGTTTTAAAGCTTTTTAACAGTTAAAGCGCCACCTATGCTCCGATCTCCATAGAATTGTTTACTGTGACCTCAAATTGAACCCATACACATGTGTACTGAGTTTGGTGAAGATATCTCATTTACTTCTTGAGTTATAGCCATTTGAGTAAAATAGGCTCCTCCCACAACGATTTGCCACATTCTAGAATTATTTAATATGATTCTAGCATGATTTACTATCATATACCATGTTCCAGAATGATTTATTAGGATTCTAGCATGATTTACCTTGATACACCTCATTTCAGTATTATTTACTATGATTTACAATGTTTCTAGCATGATTAACCACATTACTAGCAAATATGTGAAGTGTCAGTGCAAATGAGGTGATGAACACTGACAAAATATTATTGTGTTATAATAGTTAGTTATATACGTGATTTTTAGTGTGTGTCCAAGTATGAATGCAAAAGCACATGTAAAATATTTCATTATTAAGTAGAATGGCCAGCAGAGGGCAGTAGAAGACCACTTATTGGCTCACTTTCACTTTAAACCAGTTTTCTGCACTAAAGCAAACCAGTTTTTCCATGTTAACTCAATGCATGCTTACACACACACACACACACACACACACACACACACACACACACACACACACACACACATACACACACAGCATAGTTAACCATGATTTACCATGATATACCACGTTCTAGTATTATTTACCAGGAGATAAACGACAATCTAGGATTATTTACTTTGATTTACCATGTTTCTAGCCTGATTTATCACATTACTAGCAATTATTTGAAGTGTCAGTGCAAATAAAGTGGTTAACACTGACAAAATATGATTGTGTTATAATAGTTATTGCTATATAAGTGATTTTTTTAGTGTGTATTCAAGTATGAATGCAAGCACATGTTGAAATATTTCATTAATAAGTAGAATGGCCAGCAGAGGGCAGTAGAAGACCACTTATTGGCTCACTTTCACTTTAAACCAGTTTTCTGCACTAAAGCAAACCAGTTTATCCATGTTAACTCAATGCATGCTTACACACACACACACACACACACACACACACACACACACACACACACACACACACACACACACACACACACACACACACACACACACACACACACAGCATAGTTAACCATGATTTACCATGATTTACCACATTACTAGCAATTATTTGAAGTGTCAGTGCACATAAAGTGATTAACACTGACAAAATATGATTATGTTATAATAGTTATTGCTATATAAGTGATTTTTAGTGTGTATTCAAGTATAAATGCAAGCACATGTGGAAAAATTTAATTAAGTAGAATGGCCAGCAGAGGGCAGTAGAAGACCACTTATTGGCTCACTTTCACTTTAAACCTCATGATTTTGACCAGTTTTCTGCACTAAAGCAAACCAGTGTTTCCATGTTAACTCAATAATGCATACTTGCTACATATGCTACACACAATAATGCTACACACACACACACACACACACACACACACACACACACACACACACACACACACACACACACACAAATGTTTCAGTGATATTGGTGTCACATTCACCTTCATCACATTCACCTTCTGTCTTCATCACATTCACCATCTGTCGTCATCACCTGCACCTGCTCCTCATCACCGTCCTCATCATCACCTGCTCCTCATCATCATAACCGTCACCTGTTGTCCTTGTCTTGATCTGTGTATTTAAGTTCCCCTCTCATCCATTATCATTGTCGGTTATTGTTTGTGCACTAGCACTCTGTTATGTTTGTTTTCATGTTGGAAAATAAAACCTTTGTTATATTTGTACCACACACACACACACACACACACACACACACACACACACACACACACACACACACACACACACACACACCATCATTTATCATGATTTACCATGACTGATACCAATACCAATATGAGAAAATGACTATTTTAAACAGCAGGGGGCAGTAAAATACCACTTATTGGCTTAACATGCCATTAATTCATATCATTTTCACCTTTTTAACTGTTATAGAGGCAAATTTTGTCCGATCTGTCTGAAAATTTTCATGCTTGTTCAGGGTGATATTTCACACGTTCTGACTTGTTTTTAAGAAGGTCTGAGCATTGATTAAAGAGATATAGGCTTTCGGGGACACTTGGTAAAGGCCAGATTTTGAAGTGAACCTATTATAGCTATCCAAATGAAGTAGTTCAACTTTTTCTGACAATTATTGATCTAGTGAGTCCAGAGAATTGTATTGCACTAGTTTTGAACATTATGATATGAAAATTATATGATCAGAGATGGAAAAGACCATTTACAGCCAATACAGGCAGTTTACCATAGGAAATATATGATTTTAAAGCTTTTTAACAGTTATAGCGCCACCTATCGTCCGATCTCCATAGAATTTTTCATGCTTGTTAATGATGTTATGTCACATATGCTGACCAATTTTTGTGAAGTTCTGAGTTTTTATTTAGGATTTATAGGCTTTTTAATGTATTTTGACACGCCCATTTTATAAATTACCCTATTACAGCCATCCAAATGCAAAAGTTCAACTTTTTTTTGATAATTATTGATCTAGAGAGTCCAGAGAATTGTCCTAGACTGGTCTGGTTCCGATCGGGCAAAAAACCTAGGACTAGTTCGCAAAAGTAGGTTTTTAACATATTAATGAATAATTAATGAACAGTTTGATTGACAGCAATGGTTCTTGAGGCAAAGTTGTTCAGGATGAGGAGATCTATCAAATGATATGCATATTGTGTGGATATTTGTAACACCACGTGATTACAGAGCCGTAAAACTCGTCAGCGCCAACTAGTGGCCGATTTCTTTCAAAATTCTTACAGACCTTTAGGGCCATGAGCCGAACATGCCCATTGAGTTTCGTTCCGATCGGCCTCCGTTAACCTTGTCTAATAGGTGCTCAAACTTCGTTGGCCAATGGCGGCCATGTTTTTTGAGATACGCCAATGTCCTCATACACATACATGGCACCTTGGACCAAGACACTGCATACCAATTTTCAAGTCAATCGGACTAACGGTCAGGTGGTTATAGCCTGTTTTATGTTTTTTTCATTTTATAGCGCCACCATGAGGCCAATCGTCGCGATTTTTTTACTGTGACCCCAGAGTAAGCTCATACACATGTGTACCAAGTTTGGTGAAGATACCTCATTTACATCGGGAGTTATAGCCATTTTAGTAAAATAGGCCCCTCCCACAACGTACGTTTTGGCGCCCCTTAGCGACCGTGAATCGAAATTTCCACTTTTTTTCGATAATTATTGATATTCAGTCTCCAGAGAACATTTCTGCACTAGTTTGGTTCCAATCGGGCAAAAAACCAGGGACTAGTTCGCAAAAGTAGATTTTTGACAAAATTCAAAATGGCGGAAAATCTATCATGGCGGAAATGAAATCGGAGATATACGTTTTGTTCGTCAGGCGTCCAGCTTTCCAATGATATAAGACACTTGAGTCTACGACATACGGTCTAGGAGTTATGAGCAGTTTCGCGCTTTTGGTTGTTATAGCGCCACCTATGGGCCAATCGGGGTCATAATCTCTGAACCTTTCCTCGATTTTTGTACTACCATCTGTCAAAGTTTCAAAGTTCCAGCTCTTACGGTTTGGGCTGCACGATGCGTTTTACGGCGGAATAATAATAATAATAATAATAATTAAAGCTGCAAGCAGCATTTATCGGGGTTCAAGCAATTAAGGCCTTTAAGGCCTTTAAGCATAAAAGCATCAAAAGTTATTAAGATTTATTTAGCAAGCATGTAACTACTGACATAATAGATGAAAAAGACCATTTACCATAGGAAATATATGGTTTTAAAGCTTTTTAACAGTTATAGCGCCACCTTTGGTCCGATCTCCATAAAATTTGGCATGCTTGTTAATGATGTTATTTCACATATGTTCACCAATTTTTGTGAAGTTCTGAGTTTTTATTTATGATTTATAGGCTTTTTTATTTATTTTGCCCCGCCCATTTTATAAATGACCCTATTACAGCCATCCAAATGCAAAAGTTCAACTTTTTTTTGATAATTATTGATCTAGAGAGTCCAGAGAATTGTTCTAGACTGGTCTGGTTCCGATCGGGCGAAAAACCAGGGACTAGTTCGCGAAAGTAGGTTTTTGACATATTCATGAATATTTAATGAACTGTTTGATTGACAGCAATGGTTTTTGAGGCAAAGTTGTTCAGGATGAGGAGGTCTATCAAATGATAATGCATTTTGTGACGAAATTTGTTACACCACGTGATTACAGAGCCATAAAACTCGTTAGCGCCAACTAGTGGCCGATTTCTTTCAAAATTCTTACAGACCTCTAGGGGCTTGAGCCAAACATGCCCACCGAGTTTCGCTCCGATCGGACTTCGTCAACGGTGCTCAAACCTCATTGGCCAATGGCGGCCATGTTTTTTTAGATACGCCATATTCCTTTTAGACATACATGGCCCCTTGGGCCAAGACACTGCATACCAAATTTCAAGTCATTCGGAAAAACGGTCAGGTGTCTATACGTTTTTGTTTTGTTTTATAGCGCCACCATGTGGCCAATCGACGCAATTTGTTTACTGTGACCTCAGATTGACCTCTTACACATGTGTACCAAGTTTGGTGAAGATATCTCATTTACTTCTCGAGTTATAGCCATTTTAGTAAAATAGGCTCCTCCCACAACATTAATTTATCACCCCCTAGCGACCAAGAATCAGAATTTCGACTTTTTTTCGATAATTATTGATCTTCAGACTCCAGAGAACAATTCTGCACTGGTTTGGTTCCGATCGGGCAAAAAACCAGGGACTAGTTCGCAAAAGTAGGTTTTTGACAAAATTCAAAATGGCGGAAAATCTATCGTGACGGAAATGAAATCGGAGATATACGTTTTGTTCGTCAGGCGTCCAGCTTTCCAATGATATAAGACACTTGAGTCTACGACATAAGGTCTAGGAGTTATGAGCTGTTTCGCGCTTTTGGTTGCTATAGCGCCACCTATGGGCCGATTGGGCTGAGTCCGTGTATCTGAATAGCGAGCAATAGTACTACCATCTGGCAAAGTTTCAAGTCTCTAGGTCTTACGGTTTGGGCTGCACGATGCGTTTCATGGCGGAAAAATAATAATAATAAAAATCAGGACAATTACAATAGGGTTTCAGCACTTCGTGCTTGAACCCCTAATTAAAGCTGCAAGCAGCATTTATCGGGGTTCAAGCATTTAAGGCCTTTAAGCACATAAGCATTTAAGACATTAAGTTTTATTTAGAAAGCTTTTAACCACTGAAATAATAGATGGAAAAGTCCATTTACAGCCAATACAGGCAATTTACCATAGGAAATATATGGTTTTAAAGCCTTTTGACTGTTATAGTGCTATCTTTGGTCCGATCTCCATAAAATTTTGCATGCTTGTTAATGATGTTATGTCACATATGCTCACCAATTTTTGTGAAGTTCTGAGTTTTCATTTAGGGTTTATAGGCTTTTTAGTGCATTTTGCCACGCCCCTTTTATAAATAACCCTATTACAGCCATCCTAATGCAAAAGTTTAACTTTTTTTTTGATAATTATTGATCTAGAGTGTCCAGAGAATTGTCCTAGACTGGTCTGGTTCCGATCGGGCAAAAAACCTAGGACTAGTTCGCAAAAGTAGGTTTTTAACATATTCGTAAATATTTATTGAACGGTTTGATTGACATTAATGGTTCTTGAGGCAAAGTTGTTCAACATGAGGAGGTCTATCAAATGATATGCATTTTGTGACGAAATTTGTTACACCACGTGATTACCGAGCCTTAAAACTCGTTAGCGCCAACTAGTGGCCGATTTCTTTCAAAATTCTTACAGACCTCTAGGGGCTTGAGCCGAACATGCCCACCGAGTTTCGTTCCGATCGCACTTCGTTAACCTTCTTTTAATAGGTGCTCAAAACTCATTGGCCAATGGCGGCCATGTTTTTCGAGATACGCCAATATCCTTTTAGACATACATGGCCCCTTGGGCCAAGACACTGCATACCAAATTTCAAGTCAATCGGACTAACGGGCAGGTGTATATACGTTTTTTTTGTTTTATAGCGCCACCATGTGGCCAATCGACGCAATTTTTTTACTGTGACCTCAAATTGACCTCTTACACACGTTTAGCAAGTTTGGTGAAGTTTACTGAATTACTTCTTGAGTTATAGCCATTTTAGTAAAATAGGCTCCTCCCACAACGTTAATTTTGCACCCCCTAGCGACCGTGAATCGAAATTTCAACTTTTTTTCGATAATTATTGATCTTCAGACTCCACAGAACAATTCTGCACTGGTTTGGTTCCGATCGGGCAAAAAACCAGGGACTAGTTCGCAAAAGTAGGTTTTCGACAAAATTCAAAATGGCGGAAAATCTATCATGGCGGAAATAAAATCGGAGATATACGTTTTGTTCGTCAGGCGTCCTGCTTTCCACTGATATAAGACACTTGAGTCTATGACTTACGGTCTAGGAGTTATGAGCAGTTTCGCGCTTTTGGTTGCTATAGCGCCACCTATGGGCCAATCGGGCTCATAATTTGATAACCTCTCCTCGATTTTTGTACTACCATCTGGCAAAGTTTCAAAGCTCCAGCTCTTACGGTTTGGGCTGCACGATGCGTTTTAGCGGAGAAGAAAAATAATAATAATAATAAAAATCAGTACAATTACAATAGGGTTTCAGCACTTCGTGCTTGAACCCCTAAAAATCAGCACAATTACAATAGGGTTTCAGCACTTCGTGCTTGAACCCCTAATTAAAGCTGCAAGCAGCATTTATCGGGGTTCAAGCAGTTAAGGCCTTTAAGGCATTTAAGCACAAAAGCATCAAAAGTTATTAAGATTTATTTAGCAAGCATGTAACCACTGACATAATAGATGGAAAAGACCATTTACAGCCAATACAGGCAATTTGCCATGGGATATATATGGTTTTAAAGCTTTTTAACAGTTATAGCGCCACCTATGGTCCGATCTCCATAAAATTGTTTACTGTGACCTCAAATTGAACCCATACACATGTGTACTGAGTTTGGTGAAGATATCTCATTTACTTCTTGAGTTATAGCCATTTGAGTAAAATAGGCTCCTCCCACGACGATTTGCCACATTCTAGAATTATTTAATATGATTCTAGCATGATTTACTATCATATACCATGTTCCAGAATGATTTATTAGGATTCTAGCATGATTTACCTTGATACACCTCATTTCAGTATTATTTACTATGATTTACAATGTTTCTAGCATGATTAACCACATTACTAGCAATTATGTGAAGTGTCAGTGCAAATGAGGTGATGAACACTGACAAAATATTATTGTGTTATAATAGTTAGTTATATACGTGATTTTTAGTGTGTGTCCAAGTATGAATGCAAAAGCACATGTAAAATATTTCATTATTAAGTAGAATGGCCAGCAGAGGGCACTAGAAGACCACTTATTGGCTCACTTTCACTTTAAACCAGTTTTCTGCACTAAAGCAAACCAGTTTTTCCATGTTAACTCAATGCATGCTTACACACACACACACACACACACACACACACACACACACACACACACACACACACACACACACAAATGTTTCAGTGATATTGGTGTCACATTCACCTTCATCACATTCACCTTCTGTCTTCATCACATTCACCATCTGTCGTCATCACCTGCACCTGCTCCTCATCACCCTCCTCATCATCACCTGCACCTCATCATCATAACCGTCACCTGTTGTCCTTGTCTTGATCTGTGTATTTAAGTTCCCCTCTCATCCATTATCATTGTCGGTTATTGTTTGTGCACTAGCACTCTGTTATGTTTGTTTTCATGTTGGAAAATAAAACCTTTGTTATATTTGTACCACACACACACACACACACACACACACACACACACACACACACACACACACACACACACACACACACACACACACACACACACACACACACACACCATCATTTATCATGATTTACCATGGCTGATACCAATACCAATATGAGAAAATGACTATTTTAAACAGCAGGGGGCAGTAAAATACCACTTATTGGCTTAACATGCCATTAAATCATATCATTTTCACCTTTTTAACTGTTATAGAGGCAAATTTTGTCCGATCTGTCTGAAAATTTTCATGCTTGTTCAGGGTGATATTTCACACATTCTGACTTGTTTTTAAGAAGGTCTGAGCATTGATTAAAGAGATATAGGCTTTCGGGGACACTTGGTAAAGGCCAGATTTTGAAGTGAACCTATTATAGCTATCCAAATGAAGTAGTTCAACTTTTTCTGACAATTATTGATCTAGTGAGTCCAGAGAATTGTATTGCACTAGTTTTGAACATTATGATATGAAAATTATATGATCAGACATGGAAAAGACCATTTACAGCCAATACAGGCAGTTTACCATAGGAAATATATGGTTTTAAAGCTTTTTAACAGTTATAGCGCCAACTATTGTCCAATCTCCATAAAATTTTGCAAGCTTGTTAGTGATGTTATGACACATATGCTCACCAATTTTTGTGAAGTTCTGAGTTTTTATTTAGGATTTATAGGCTTTTTAATGTATTTTGACACGCCCATTTTATAAATGACCCTATTACAGCCATACAAATACAAAAGTTCAACTTTTTTTTGATAATTATTGATCTAGAGAGTCCATAGAATTGTCCTAGACTGGTCTGGTTCCGATCGGGCGAAAAACCAGGGACTAGTTCGCAAAAGTAGGTTTTTAACATATTCATGAATATTTAATGAACGGTTTGATTGACAGCAATGGTTCTAGAGGCAAAGTTGTTCAGCATGAGCAGATCTATCAAATGATATGCATTTTGTGACAATATATCTAACACCACGTGATTACAGAGCCATAAAACTCGTTAGCGCCAACTAGTGGCCGATTTCTTTCAAAATTCTTACAGACCTCTAGGGCCATGAGTCGAACATGCCCACCGAGTTTCGTTCCGATCGGCCTCCGTTAACCTTGTCTAATAGGTGCTCAACTTCATTGGCCAATGGCGGCCATGTTTTTTGAGATACACCAATGTCCTCATAGACATACATGGCACCTTGGACCAAGACACTGCATACCAATTTTCAAGTCAATCGGACTAACGGTCAGGTGGTTATAGCCTGTTTTATTTTTTTTTCATGTTATAGCGCCACCATGTGGCCAATCGCCGCGATTTTTTTACCGTGTCCTCAGATTGACCTCTTACATACGTTTACCAAGTTTGGTGAAAATACCTCATTTACTTCTGGAGTTATAGCCATTTTAGTAAAATAGGCTCCGCCCACAACGTTAATTTTGCGCCCCCTAGCGACCCTGAATCGAAATTTCAACTTTTTTTCGATAATTATTGATCTTCAGTCTCCAGAGAACAATTCTGCACTGGTTTGGTTCCGATCGAGCAAAAAACCAGGGACTAGTTCGCAAAAGTAGGTTTTCGACAAAATTCAAAATGGCGGAAAATCTATCATGACGGAAATAAAATCGGAGATATACGTTTTGTTCGTCAGGCGTCCAGCTTTCCAATGATATAAGACACTTGAGTCTATGACTTACGGTCTAGGAGTTATGAGCAGTTTCGCGCTTTTGGTTGCTATAGCGCCACCTATGGGCCAATCGGGGTCATAATTTGATAACCTCTCCTCGATTTTTGTACTACCATATGGCAAAGTTTCAAAGCTCTAGCCCTTACGGTTTGGGCTGCACGATGCGTTTTACGGCAGAATAATAATAATAATTAAAGCTGCAAGCAGCATTTATCGGGGTTCAAGCATTTAAGGCCTTTAAGCACATAAGCATTTAAGACATTAAGTTTTATTTGTAAAGCTTTTAACCACTGAAATAATAGATGGAAAAGACCATTTACAGCCAAAACAGGCAATTTACCATAGGAAATATATGGTTTTCAAAGCTTTTTAACAGTTATAGCGCCACCTATCGTACGATCTTCATGAAATTTTACATGCTTGTTTAGACTGTTATGGTACATATGCTCACCAATTTTTGTGAAGTTCTGAGTTTTCGTTTAGGATTTATAGGCTTTTAAATGCATTTTGCCACGCCCATTTTCATTATGACCCAATATACCCATGCGAAAAATGCTAAAGTTGAACTTTTTTTGATAATTATTGATCTAGAGAGTCCAGAGAATTACCCTAGACTGGTCTTGTTCCGATCGGGCAAAAAACCTAGGACTAGTTCGCAAAAGTAGGTTTTTAACATAATTGCGAATATTTAATGAACGGTTTGATTGACAGCAATGGTTCTTGAGGCAAAGTTGTTCAGCATGAGCAGATCTATCAAATGATATGCATTTTGTGACAATAAGTGTAACACCACGTGATTACAGAGCCATAAAACTCGTTAGCGCCAACTAGTGGCCGATTTCTTTCAAAATTCTTACAGACCTCTAGGGCCATGAGTTGAACATGCCCATCGAGTTTCGTTCCGATCGGCCTCCGTTAACCTTGTCTAATAGGTGCTCAAATTTCATTGGTCGATGGCGGCCATGTTTTTCGAGATACGCCAAAGTCCTCATAGACATACATGGCACCTTGGACCAAGACACTGCATACCAATTTTCAAGTCAATCGGACAAACGGTCACGTGGTCATAGCCCTTTTCATGTTTTTTTTCATGTTATAGCGCCACCTAGTGATCAATCGTCGACATTTTTTTACTGTGACCCCAGATTGAACTCTTACACATGTGTACCAAGTTTGGTGAAGATATCTCATTTCCTTTTCGAGTTATAGCCATTTTAGTAAAATAGGCTCCTCCCACAACATTAATTTATCACCCCCTAGCGACCAGGAATCGAAATTTCGACTTTTTTTCGATAATTATTGATCTTCAGACTCCAAAGAACATTTCTGCACTGCTTTGGTTCCGATCGGGTGAAAAACCAGGGACTAGTTCGCAAAAGTAGGTTTTTGACAAAATTCAAAATGGCGGAAAAATTTGCATACCTGAAATAAAATCGGAGATATACGTTTTGACCTTCAGGCGTCCAGCTTTCCAATGATATAGGACACTTGAGTCTACGACATACGGTCTAGGAGTTATGAGCAGTTCCGCGCTTTTGGTTGCTATAGCGCCACCTATGGGCCAATCTGGGTCATACTTTGATAGGTTCTCCCCAAATTGAGGACTACCATTTGGCCAAGTTTCAAGGTTCCAGCTCTTACGGTTTGGGCTGCACGATGCGTTTTAGGGGAGAATAATAATAATAATAATAATTAAAGCTGCAAGCAGCATTTATCGGGGTTCAAGCATTTAAGGCCTTTAGGCACATAAGCATTTAAGACATTAAGATTTATTTAGAAAGCTTTTAACCACTGAAATAATAGATGGAAAAGTCCATTTACAGCCAATACAGGCAATTTACCATAGGAAATATGTGTTTTTTAAAGCTTTTTAACAGTTATAGCACCATCTATAGTCCGATCTCCATGAAATTTTGCATGCTTGTTAATGATGTTATGGCACATAAGCTCACCAATTTTCGTGAAGTTCTGAGTTTTTGTTTAGGATTTATAGGCTTTTGAGTGCATTTTGCCACGCCCATTTTCTTTATGACCCAATATACCCATGCGAAAAATGCAAAAGTTCAACTTTTTTTTGATAATTATTGATCTTGAGAGTCCATAGAATTGTCCTAGACTCGTTTGGTTCTGATCGGGCGAAAAACCTAGGACTAGTTCGCAAAAGTAGGTTTTTAACATAATTACGAATATTTAATGAACGGTTTGATTGACAGCAATGGTTCTTGAGGCAAAGTTGTTCAACAAGAGGAGATCTATCAAATGGTATGCATTTTGTGACAATAAGTGTAACACCACGTGATTACAGAGCCATAAAACTCGTTAGCGCCAACTAGTGGCCGATTTCTTTTAAAATTCTTACAGACCTCTAGGGCCATGAGTCGAACATGCCCACCGAGTTTCGTTCCGATAGGCCTCCGTTAACCTTGTCTAATAGGTGCTCAAACTTCATTGGCCGATGGCGGCCATGTTTTTTGAGATACACCAATGTCCTCATAGACATACATGGCACCTTGGACCAAGACACTGCATACCAATTTTCAAGTCAATCGGACTAACGGTCAGGTGGTTATAGCCTGTTTTATGTTTTTTTCATGTTATAGCGCCACCATGTGACCAATCGCCGCGATTTTTTTACCGTGACCTCATATTGACGTCTTACACATGTGTACCAGGTTTGGTTAAAATACCTCTTTTACTTCTGGAGTTATAGCCATTTTAGTAAAATAGGCTCCTCCCACAACGTTAATTTTGCACCCCCTAGCGACCGTGAATCGAAATTTCAACTTTTTTTTGATAATTATTGATATTCAGACTCCAGAGAACAATTCTGCACTGGTTTGGTTCCGATCGGGCAAAAAACCAGGGACTAGTTCGCAAAAGTAGATTTTCGACAAAATTCAAAATGGCGGAAAATCTATCATGGCGGAAATAAAATCGGAGATATACGTTTTGTTCGTCAGGCGTCCAGCTTTCCAATGATATAAGACACTTGAGTCTATGACTTACGGTCTAGGAGTTATGAGCAGTTTCGCGCTTTTGGTTGCTATAGCGCCACCTATGGGCCAATCGGGGTCATAATTTGATAACCTCTCCTCGATTTTTGTACTACCATATGGCAAAGTTTCAAAGCTCTAGCCCTTACGGTTTGGGCTGCACGATGCGTTTTACGGCAGAATAATAATAATAATAATAATAATAAAAATCAGCACAATTACAATAGGGTTTCAGCACTTCGTGCTTGAACCCCTAATAAAAATCAGTACAATTACAATAGGGTTTCAGCACTTCGTGCTTGAACCCCTAATTAAAGCTGCAAGCAGCATTTATCGGGGTTCAAGCAGTTAAGGCCTTTAAGGCATTTAAGCACAAAAGCATCAAAAGTTATTAAGATTTATTTAGCAAGCATGTAACCACTGACATAATAGATGGAAAAGACCATTTACAGCCAATACAGGCAATTTGCCATGGGATATATATGGTTTTAAAGCTTTTTAACAGTTATAGCGCCACCTATGCTCCGATCTCCATAGAATTGTTTACTGTGACCTCAAATTGAACCCATACACATGTGTACTGAGTTTGGTGAAGATATCTCATTTACTTCTTGAGTTATAGCCATTTGAGTAAAATAGGCTCCTCCCACAACGATTTGCCACATTCTAGAATTATTTAATATGATTCTAGCATGATTTACTATCATATACCATGTTCCAGAATGATTTATTAGGATTCTAGCATGATTTACCTTGATACACCTCATTTCAGTATTATTTACTATGATTTACAATGTTTCTAGCATGATTAACCACATTACTAGCAAATATGTGAAGTGTCAGTGCAAATGAGGTGATGAACACTGACAAAATATTATTGTGTTATAATAGTTAGTTATATACGTGATTTTTAGTGTGTGTCCAAGTATGAATGCAAAAGCACATGTAAAATATTTCATTATTAAGTAGAATGGCCAGCAGAGGGCAGTAGAAGACCACTTATTGGCTCACTTTCACTTTAAACCAGTTTTCTGCACTAAAGCAAACCAGTTTATCCATGTTAACTCAATGCATGCTTACACACACACACACACACACACACACACACACACACACACACACACACACACACACACACACACACACACACACACACACACACACACACACACACACACACACACATACACACACACACACACACACATACACACACAGCATAGTTAACCATGATTTACCATGATATACCACGTTCTAGTATTATTTACCAGGAGATAAACGACAATCTAGTATTATTTACTTTGATTTACCATGTTTCTAGCCTGATTTATCACATTACTAGCAATTATTTGAAGTGTCAGTGCAAATAAAGTGATTAACACTGACAAAATATGATTGTGTTATAATAGTTATTGCTATATAAGTGATTTTTTTTGTGTGTATTCAAGTATGAATGCAAGCACATGTTGAAATATTTCATTAATAAGTAGAATGGCCAGCAGAGGGCAGTAGAAGACCACTTATTGGCTCACTTTCACTTTAAACCAGTTTTCTGCACTAAAGCAAACCAGTTTATCCATGTTAACTCAATGCATGCTTACACACACACACACACACACACACACACACACACACACACACACACACACACACACACACACACACACACACACACACAGAGCATAGTTAACCATGATTTACCATGATTTACCACATTACTAGCAATTATTTGAAGTGTCAGTGCAAATAAAGTGATTAACACTGACAAAATATGATTGTGTTATAATAGTTATTGCTATATAAGTGATTTTTAGTGTGTATTCAAGTATAAATGCAAGCACATGTGGAAAAATTTAATTAATAAGTAGAATGGCCAGCAGAGGGCAGTAGAAGACCACTTATTGGCTCACTTTCACTTTAAACCTCATGATTTTGACCAGTTTTCTGCACTAAAGCAAACCAGTGTTTCCATGTTAACTCAATAATGCATAATTGCTACATATGCTACACACAATAATGCTACACACACACACACACACACACACACACACACACACACACACACACACACACACAAATGTTTCAGTGATATTGGTGTCACATTCACCTTCATCACATTCACCTTCTGTCTTCATCACATTCACCATCTGTCGTCATCACCTGCAGCTGCTCCTCATCACCCTCCTCATCATCACCTGCTCCTCATCATCATAACCGTCACCTGTTGTCCTTGTCTTGATCTGTGTATTTAAGTTCCCCTCTCATCCATTATCATTGTCGGTTATTGTTTGTGCACTAGCACTCTGTTATGTTTGTTTTCATGTTGGAAAATAAAACCTTTGTTATATTTGTACCACACACACACACACACACACACACACACACACACACACACACACACACACACACACACACACACACCATCATTTATCATGATTTACCATGGCTGATACCAATACCAATATGAGAAAATGACTATTTTAAACAGCAGGGGGCAGTAAAATACCACTTATTGGCTTAACATGCCATTAAATCATATCATTTTCACCTTTTTAACTGTTATAGAGGCAAATTTTGTCCGATCTGTCTGAAAATTTTCATGCTTGTTCAGGGTGATATTTCACACGTTCTGACTTGTTTTTAAGAAGGACTGAGCATTGATTAAAGAGATATAGGCTTTCGGGGACACTTGGTAAAGGCCAGATTTTGAAGTGAACCTATTATAGCTATCCAAATGAAGTAGTTCAACTTTTTCTGACAATTATTGATCTAGTGAGTCCAGAGAATTGTATTGCACTAGTTTTGAACATTATGATATGAAAATTATATGATCAGACATGGAAAAGACCATTTACAGCCAATACAGGCAGTTTACCATAGGAAATATATGGTTTTAAAGCTTTTTAACAGTTATAGCGCCAACTATTGTCCAATCTCCATAAAATTTTGCAAGCTTGTTTGTGATGTTATGACACATATGCTCACCAATTTTTTTGAAGTTCTGAGTTTTCATTTAGGATTTATAGGCTTTTGAGTGTATTTTGCCACACCCATTTTATAAATGACCCTATTACAGCCATACAAATACAAAAGTTCAACTTTTTTTTGATAATTATTGATCTAGAGAGTCCATAGAATTGTCCTAGACTGGTCTGGTTCCGATCGGGCAAAAAACCAGGGACTAGTTCGCAAAAGTAGGTTTTTAACATATTCATGAATATTTAATGAACGGTTTGATTGACAGCAATGGTTCTAGAGGCAAAGTTGTTCAGCATGAGCAGATCTATCAAATGATATGCATTTTGTGACAATATATCTAACACCACGTGATTACAGAGCCATAAAACTCGTTAGCGCCAACTAGTGGCCGATTTCTTTCAAAATTCTTACAGACCTCTAGGGCCATGAGTCGAACATGCCCACCGAGTTTCGTTCCGATCGGCCTCCGTTAACCTTGTCTAATAGGTGCTCAACTTCATTGGCCAATGGCGGCCATGTTTTTTGAGATACACCAATGTCCTCATAGACATACATGGCACCTTGGACCAAGACACTGCATACCAATTTTCAAGTCAATCGGACTAACGGTCAGGTGGTTATAGCCTGTTTTATGTTTTTTTCATGTTATAGCGCCACCATGTGGCCAATCGCCGCGATTTTTTTACCGTGTCCTCAGATTGACCTCTTACATATGTGTACCAAGTTTGTTGAAAATACCTCATTTACTTCTGGAGTTATAGCCATTTTAGTAAAATAGGCTCCGCCCACAACGTTAATTTTGCGCCCCCTAGCGACCCTGAATCGAAATTTCAACTTTTTTTCGATAATTATTGATCTTCAGTCTCCAGAGAACAATTCTGCACTGGTTTGGTTCCGATCGAGCAAAAAACCAGGGACTAGTTCGCAAAAGTAGGTTTTCGACAAAATTCAAAATGGCGGAAAATCTATCATGACGGAAATGAAATCGGAGATATACGTTTTGTTCGTCAGACGAACAGCTTTCCAATGATATAAGACACTTGTGTCTACGACATACGGTCCAGGAGTTATGACCACTTTCGCGCTTTTGGTTGTTATAGCGCCACCTATGGGCCAATCGAGGTCATAATTTGATAACCTCTCCTCGATTTTTGTACTACCATCTGGCAAAGTTTCAAAGCTCTAGCCCTTACGGTTTGGGCTGCACGATGCGTTTTACGGCAGAATAATAATAATAATAATAATAATTAAAGCTGCAAGCAGCATTTAGCGGGGTTCAAGCATTTAGGCTCTTTAAGCACATAAGGCAGTCTAGTGAGTTGTCTGAGTTTTTGTTTAGGATTTACAGGCTTTTGAGTGTTTTTTGCCATACCCATTTTCTAAATGATCCTGTTATGGCTACCCAATGGGTAAAGTTAAAGTTTTTTATATAATTAATAATCTAGAGCTTCCAGAGAATTGTACTGCACTGGTATATTTCCGATCGGGCGAAAAACCTAGGACTAGTTCGCAAAAGTAGGTTTTTAACATAATAGCAAGTATTTAATGAACAAATTGATTGACAGCAGTAGTTCTTGAGGCAAAGTTGTTCAGTATGAGGAGATCTATCAAATGATATGCATCACGTGATTACATAGCCGTAAAACCTGTTAGCGTCAACTAGTGGCTGATTTTTCAAAATTCTTACAGACCTCTAGGGCCACGAGTCGAACATGCCCATCGAGTTTCGTTCTGATCGGCCTCCGTTAAGAGCAAACTAACAGCTTTGAATTAAAATGGTGAGGTATCCTGTTGTAAACATCAACCATGCCTGTTGACAGTTTTGTGGGAAGGGAATGAAAAGTTCTCAAATCCACAGCACAGCCTCAGACATAACATTTATATCCATGATCTGCCATTTTCACTATTGTCCTTGCTTGCTTCTTCACAATACCTGCAGATCTTCTGATGATTCGGCTGTGCAGGTCCACATTAACACTGCCTGGCCTAGAACATGGACTGGAAAATGCAAATTTGGGGGGTATAAATATTAATGATCCTGACTCCAACGTCACAGTCGGTGTTATGGTGGGATTCACTCATTTTTCAGCGGTCTTTTGCAAACAGGAGATTTACACAAGAAGGAGGAAACAATGGTGTTTGAGGCTCACGGTATGTCAGTTCCATGTCCAGAACTCTTATCATTCAACTATGCCAAGATAAATACAGTTTTCAATTGTATGGCACCTGTAAAATAGATGATTAGTAATATAATGCTTACTTGGAGTCTGAAATGGCTTTAACAAAAGAAGAAAAATAGTCTTAGATTTCTGTTCATTCTAATCATGTACAAATAAAGTAGCACAGTAAGATTACATTTATTTGAATGCATTAGTGAGTGTGTGATTGTGCTGTGTGTGCAGCGTGTCAATACTAAAAGTGAAGGTGTAGTTGATATCTTTGGTGATAATATCTGTAGTAATCATAAAAAAAACACTTAAGAAATAAAGAATTAAAATTACAAATAATATTCTATTAAGATATGAGTTACAATAACATGATTTGCAATAGTAATAATATCAATAATATATGCACAATACACACAGATTAGACTATCAGGTCTGTGTTTTACAAAAACATTAGTATTGCAGCCAATGTGAGTCTGTGGGATTTATAAACAGACAAAATATGATTTGAAATGTTATTTTAATGATTTTATTAAGTTTAAACAATATTTCAAATGGAAAAAAAAATTAAAAATAATATTTTAGTGAGCAGAATGAACCAATGAGTGTTCTTCTTCTGGTGGTTAAAATGTAAATGAAAACAATAATACTTAAACAATAATACTTAATACACTAACCATGCTTGAACACACACATGCACACACATTTTGTTGTAGATGGAGATATTTAAAATAAAAGATAGGTAACAAAATGATAATTGCAAATCTCCTCTG
Source organism: Scardinius erythrophthalmus (assembly GCF_964197995.2). Taxonomy (NCBI): domain Eukaryota; kingdom Metazoa; phylum Chordata; class Actinopteri; order Cypriniformes; family Leuciscidae; genus Scardinius; species Scardinius erythrophthalmus. The sequence continues at coordinate 29,549,553 of NC_138234.1, forward strand.
TATAACACCATTTTCAGATTTCAAATTAATCACTGAGAGTCAGAATTGTTCAAACTGAGAGCTCAGTAAAAATGAAGTGATAAACTTTGACAAAACATGACTGTGTTATAATAGGTGATTTTCATGCAAGTAATTTGATATAGTCCAAAAACTAATGCAAAAGCACAGATGAAAATATTTTATTAAGTAGAATGTCCTGCAGAGGGCAGTAGAAGACCACTAATTGACTCACTTTCATTTGAAATACTTTTTTATCCACCAGTAAAACAAAGCAGTTTCTTCATGTTCTTTCCATTAAGCATGCTTACACACACACAGACACACACACAAACCCACACACACACACACACACACACACACACACACACACACACACACACACAAAGACAAATATGTTTTCAATGTTTTTAGGATGTGATATTGTGAAAATATCTTCATCTCCTCATCTTGAACAACTTTGCCTCAAGAATCACTAATGTCAATCAAACCGTTCATAATCATAATAAAAAAAAAATAAAATATATACAAATATCATAATAATAAAAAAAACATCATAATAAAAAAGATTGCTTCTTAAAGCATTTGTTTATTTCCAATACTGAAGCGAATTAAAAGATCATGCGTAATCCTGCTGCTCCCTCTAGTGGACAACAGTGGTATTATAGCTTACATTTTACAGTTGAAGTGTTTGAATGAATGGGAATTTGTTTTTTTACTTATATCTCAGGAACCAAAAGGCGAAAAATTCTGAAACTCAGAGCATAGATAGTGCTTGAGGAGCCCTGTTGAATGAGACCATCAATGTGTTTTTGGGCGATTGGGGCTGGGAGTTATGACTGTTATAAGGCATATCTGTTCGGGCTATTATCTCTGGAATGCCCAGGGCAAATAACACCACATTTGAATCGAAGCTAGCCAAGGACGCGCCCTTTCCAACGAGCTCTCACACAATGTTCGGGGTGGTCTGGGTCGGGAGTAATGGCCGTTCAAAATCGGGGGTCCCGCGGATTCGCGATGCGCGGGGGGCGCGCTCCCGAGGCCCGCGACGACACGTTTCGATCAAGAGCCCGGAGAGGTCCTCACCATCAAAATTTGAGCGCGCAACGACTTTCCGTTTTCGAGTTATGAATGGATTTGTATTCGGGGGCGTGGCTTAAATGCCGTTATACTTTCGTTTCATTTCATTCATTTACTTTCGTCCATTTCCATATCTCAGTGTAACACAATTGTCAATAGTAATACTCAATAGATGAGTTTTGACAAAATGTGATTGTAAATGTTAAAATAATGATTTTAAAAAGTCTAAATATGAATTTTATAACAATATTAGGGAGTAGTATGATGAAATGACAGCAGGGGGCAGTAAAATACCACTTATTGGCTTAATATGTCATTATATTCATATAAAATCACCTTTTGAAGAAGTTAAACTTTTTTTCTGATAATTATTGATCTAGAGAGTTCAGAGAATTGTGCTGCACTGGTTTTGAACATTATGATATGAACATTATATGATAAAAGATAGAAGACATCATTTACAGCAAATACAGGCAATTTACCATAGGAAATATATGGTTTTAAAGCGTTTTAACAGTTATAGCGCCAACTATCGTCCGATCTCCATAGAATTTTTCATGCTTGTTAATGATGTTATGTCACATATGCTGACCAATTTTTGTGAAGTTCTGAGTTTTTATTTAGGATTTATAGGCTTTTTAATGTATTTTGACACGCCCGTTTTATAAATGACCCTATTACAGCCATCCAAATGCAAAAGTTCAACTTTTTTTTGATAATTATTGATCTAGAGAGTCCAGAGAATTGTCCTACACTGGTCTGGTTCCGATCGGGCAAAAAACCTAGGACTAGTTCGCAAAAGTAGGTTTTTAACATATTAATGAATAATTAATGAACAGTTTGATTGACAGCAATGGTTCTTGAGGCAAAGTTGTTCAGGATGAGGAGATCTATCAAATGATATGCATATTGTGTGGATATTTGTAACACCACGTGATTACAGAGCCGTAAAACTCGTTAGCGCCAACTAGTGGCCGATTTCTTTCAAAATTCTTACAGACCTTTAGGGCCATGAGCCGAACATGCCCATTGAGTTTCGTTCCGATCGGCCTCCGTTAACCTTGTCTAATAGGTGCTCAAACTTCGTTGGCCGATGGCGGCCATGTTTTTTGAGATACGCCAATGTCCTCATACACATACATGGCACCTTGGACCAAGACACTGCATACCAATTTTCAAGTCAATCGGACTAACGGTCAGGTGGTTATAGCCTGTTTTATGTTTTTTTCATTTTATAGCGCCACCATGAGGCCAATCGTCGCGATTTTTTTACTGTGACCCCAGAGTAAGCTCATACACATGTGTACCAAGTTTGGTGAAGATACCTCATTTACATCGGGAGTTATAGCCATTTTAGTAAAATAGGCCCCTCCCACAACGTACGTTTTGGCGCCCCTTAGCGACCGTGAATCGAAATTTCCACTTTTTTTCGATAATTATTGATATTCAGTCTCCAGAGAACATTTCTGCACTAGTTTGGTTCCAATCGGGCAAAAAACCAGGGACTAGTTCGCAAAAGTAGATTTTTGACAAAATTCAAAATGGCGGAAAATCTATCATGGCGGAAATAAAATCGGAGATATACGTTTTGTTCGTCAGGCATCCAGCTTTCCAATGATATAAGACACTTGAGTCTACGCCATACGGTCTAGGAGTTATGAGCAGTTTCGCGCTTTTGGTTGTTATAGCGCCACCTATGGGCCAATCGGGGTCATAATCTCTGAACCTTTCCTCGATTTTTGTACTACCATCTGTCAAAGTTTCAAAGTTCCAGCTCTTACGGTTTGGGCTGCACGATGCGTTTTACGGCAGAATAATAATAATAATAATAATAATAAAAATCAGCACAATTACAATAGGGTTTCAGCACTTCGTGCTTGAACCCCTAATTAAAGCTGCAAGCAGCATTTATCGGGGTTCAAGCAGTTAAGGCCTTTAAGGCATTTAAGCACAAAAGCATCAAAAGTTATTAAGATTTATTTAGCAAGCATGTAACCACTGACATAATAGATGGAAAAGACCATTTACAGCCAATACAGGCAATTTGCCATGGGATATATATGGTTTTAAAGCTTTTTAACAGTTATAGCGCCACCTATGCTCCGATCTCCATAGAATTGTTTACTGTGACCTCAAATTGAACCCATACACATGTGTACTGAGTTTGGTGAAGATATCTCATTTACTTCTTGAGTTATAGCCATTTGAGTAAAATAGGCTCCTCCCACAACGATTTGCCACATTCTAGAATTATTTAATATGATTCTAGCATGATTTACTATCATATACCATGTTCCAGAATGATTTATTAGGATTCTAGCATGATTTACCTTGATACACCTCATTTCAGTATTATTTACTATGATTTACAATGTTTCTAGCATGATTAACCACATTACTAGCAAATATGTGAAGTGTCAGTGCAAATGAGGTGATGAACACTGACAAAATATTATTGTGTTATAATAGTTAGTTATATACGTGATTTTTAGTGTGTGTCCAAGTATGAATGCAAAAGCACATGTAAAATATTTCATTATTAAGTAGACTGGCCAGCAGAGGGCAGTAGAAGACCACTTATTGGCTCACTTTCACTTTAAACCAGTTTTCTGCACTAAAGCAAACCAGTTTTTCCATGTTAACTCAATGCATGCTTACACACACACACACACACACACACACACACACACACACACACACACACACACACACACACACACACACACAACACACACACACACACACACACACACACACACACACACACACACACACACACACACACATACACACACAGCATAGTTAACCATGATTTACCATGATATACCACGTTCTAGTATTATTTACCAGGAGATAAACGACAATCTAGGATTATTTACTTTGATTTACCATGTTTCTAGCCTGATTTATCACATTACTAGCAATTATTTGAAGTGTCAGTGCAAATAAAGTGGTTAACACTGACAAAATATGATTGTGTTATAATAGTTATTGCTATATAAGTGATTTTTTTAGTGTGTATTCAAGTATGAATGCAAGCACATGTTGAAATATTTCATTAATAAGTAGAATGGCCAGCAGAGGGCAGTAGAAGACCACTTATTGGCTCACTTTCACTTTAAACCAGTTTTCTGCACTAAAGCAAACCAGTTTATCCATGTTAACTCAATGCATGCTTACACACACACACACACACACACACACACAGCATAGTTAACCATGATTTACCATGATTTACCACATTACTAGCAATTATTTGAAGTGTCAGTGCAAATAAAGTGATTAACACTGACAAAATATGATTGTTATAATAGTTATTGCTATATAAGTGATTTTTAGTGTGTATTCAAGTATAAATGCAAGCACATGTGGAAAAATTTAATTAATAAGTAGAATGGCCAGCAGAGGGCAGTAGAAGACCACTTATTGGCTCACTTTCACTTTAAACCTCATGATTTTGACCAGTTTTCTGCACTAAAGCAAACCAGTGTTTCCATGTTAACTCAATAATGCATACTTGCTACATATGCTACACACAATAATGCTACACACACACACACACACACACACACACACACACACACACACACACAAATGTTTCAGTGATATTGGTGTCACATTCACCTTCATCACATTCACCTTTTGTCTTCATCACATTCACCATCTGTCGTCATCACCTGCACCTGCTCCTCATCACCCTCCTCGTCATCACCTGCTCCTCATCATCATAACCGTCACCTGTTGTCCTTGTCTTGATCTGTGTATTTAAGTTCCCCTCTCATCCATTATCATTGTCGGTTATTGTTTGTGCACTAGCACTCTGTTATGTTTGTTTTCATGTTGGAAAATAAAACCTTTGTTATATTTGTACCACACACACACACACACACACACACACACACACACACACACACACACACACACACACACACACACACACACACACCATCATTTATCATGATTTACCATGGCTGATACCAATACCAATATGAGAAAATGACTATTTTAAACAGCAGGGGGCAGTAAAATACCACTTATTGGCTTAACATGCCATTAATTCATATCATTTTCACCTTTTTAACTGTTATAGAGGCAAATTTTGTCCGATCTGTCTGAAAATTTTCATGCTTGTTCAGGGTGATATTTCACACGTTCTGACTTGTTTTTAAGAAGGTCTGAGCATTGATTAAAGAGATATAGGCTTTCGGGGACACTTGGTAAAGGCCAGATTTTGAAGTGAACCTATTATAGCTATCCAAATGAAGTAGTTCAACTTTTTCTGACAATTATTGATCTAGTGAGTCCAGAGAATTGTATTGCACTAGTTTTGAACATTATGATATGAAAATTATATGATCAGAGATGGAAAAGACCATTTACAGCCAATACAGGCAGTTTACCATAGGAAATATATGATTTTAAAGCTTTTTAACAGTTATAGCGCCACCTATCGTCCGATCTCCATAGAATTTTTCATGCTTGTTAATGATGTTATGTCACATATGCTTACCAATTTTTGTGAAGTTCTGAGTTTTTATTTAGGATTTATAGGCTTTTTAATGTATTTTGACACGCCCATTTTATAAATTACCCTATTACAGCCATCCAAATGCAAAAGTTCAACTTTTTTTTGATAATTATTGATCTAGAGAGTCCAGAGAATTGTCCTAGACTGGTCTGGTTCCGATCGGGCAAAAAACCTAGGACTAGTTCGCAAAAGTAGGTTTTTAACATATTAATGAATAATTAATGAACAGTTTGATTGACAGCAATGGTTCTTGAGGCAAAGTTGTTCAGGATGAGGAGATCTATCAAATGATATGCATATTGTGTGGATATTTGTAACACCACGTGATTACAGAGCCGTAAAACTCGTTAGCGCCAACTAGTGGCCGATTTCTTTCAAAATTCTTACAGACCTTTAGGGCCATGAGCCGAACATGCCCATTGAGTTTCGTTCCGATCGGCCTCCGTTAACCTTGTCTAATAGGTGCTCAAACTTCGTTGGCCAATGGCGGCCATGTTTTTTGAGATACGCCAATGTCCTCATACACATACATGGCACCTTGGACCAAGACACTGCATACCAATTTTCAAGTCAATCGAACTAACGGTCAGGTGGTTATAGCCTGTTTTATGTTTTTTTCATTTTATAGCGCCACCATGAGGCCAATCGTCGCGATTTTTTTACTGTGACCCCAGAGTAAGCTCATACACATGTGTACCAAGTTTGGTGAAGATACCTCATTTACATCGGGAGTTATAGCCATTTTAGTAAAATAGGCCCCTCCCACAACGTACGTTTTGGCGCCCCTTAGCGACCGTGAATCGAAATTTCCACTTTTTTTCGATAATTATTTATATTCAGTCTCCAGAGAACATTTCTGCACTAGTTTGGTTCCAATCGGGCAAAAAACCAGGGACTAGTTCGCAAAAGTAGATTTTTGACAAAATTCAAAATGGCGGAAAATCTATCATGGCGGAAATGAAATCGGAGATATACGTTTTGTTCGTCAGGCGTCCAGCTTTCCAATGATATAAGACACTTGAGTCTACGACATACGGTCTAGGAGTTATGAGCAGGTTCGCGCTTTTGGTTGTTATAGCGCCACCTATGGGCCAATCGGGGTCATAATCTCTGAACCTTTCCTCGATTTTTGTACTACCATCTGTCAAAGTTTCAAAGTTCCAGCTCTTACGGTTTGGGCTGCACGATGCGTTTTACGGCAGAATAATAATAATAATTAAAGCTGCAAGCAGCATTTATCGGGGTTCAAGCATTTAAGGCCTTTAGGCACATAAGCATTTAAGACATTAAGATTTATTTAGAAAGCTTTTAACCACTGAAATAATAGATGGAAAAGTCCATTTACAGCCAATACAGGCAATTTACCATAGGAAATATGTGTTTTTTAAAGCTTTTTAACAGTTATAGCACCATCTATAGTCCGATCTCCATGAAATTTTGCATGCTTGTTAATGATGTTATGGCACATAAGCTCACCAATTTTCGTGAAGTTCTGAGTTTTTGTTTAGGATTTATAGGCTTTTGAGTGCATTTTGCCACGCCCATTTTCTTTATGACCCAATATACCCATGCGAAAAATGGAAAAGTTCAACTTTTTTTTGATAATTATTGATCTTGAGAGTCCATAGAATTGTCCTAGACTCGTTTGGTTCTGATCGGGCGAAAAACCTAGGACTAGTTCGCAAAAGTAGGTTTTTAACATAATTACGAATATTTAATGAACGGTTTGATTGACAGCAATGGTTCTTGAGGCAAAGTTGTTCAACAAGAGGAGATCTATCAAATGGTATGCATTTTGTGACAATAAGTGTAACACCACGTGATTACAGAGCCATAAAACTCGTTAGCGCCAACTAGTGGCCGATTTCTTTTAAAATTCTTACAGACCTCTAGGGCCATGAGTCGAACATGCCCACCGAGTTTCGTTCCGATAGGCCTCCGTTAACCTTGTCTAATAGGTGCTCAAACTTCATTGGCCGATGGCGGCCATGTTTTTTGAGATACACCAATGTCCTCATAGACATACATGGCACCTTGGACCAAGACACTGCATACCAATTTTCAAGTCAATCGGACTAACGGTCAGGTGGTTATAGCCTGTTTTATGTTTTTTTCATGTTATAGCGCCACCATGTGACCAATCGCCGCGATTTTTTTACCGTGACCTCATATTGACGTCTTACACATGTGTACCAGGTTTGGTTAAAATACCTCTTTTACTTCTGGAGTTATAGCCATTTTAGTAAAATAGGCTCCTCCCACAACGTTAATTTTGCACCCCCTAGCGACCGTGAATCGAAATTTCAACTGTTTTTTGATAATTATTGATATTCAGACTCCAGAGAACAATTCTGCACTGGTTTGGTTCCGATCGGGCAAAAAACCAGGGACTAGTTCGCAAAAGTAGATTTTCGACAAAATTCAAAATGGCGGAAAATCTATCATGGCGGAAATAAAATCGGAGATATACGTTTTGTTCGTCAGGCGTCCAGCTTTCCAATGATATAAGACACTTGAGTCTATGACTTACGGTCTAGGAGTTATGAGCAGTTTCGCGCTTTTGGTTGCTATAGCGCCACCTATGGGCCAATCGGGGTCATAATTTGATAACCTCTCCTCGATTTTTGTACTACCATATGGCAAAGTTTCAAAGCTCTAGCCCTTACGGTTTGGGCTGCACGATGCGTTTTACGGCAGAATAATAATAATAATAATAATAATAAAAATCAGCACAATTACAATAGGGTTTCAGCACTTCGTGCTTGAACCCCTAATAATAATAATAAAAATCAGCACAATTACAATAGGGTTTCAGCACTTCGTGCTTGAACCCCTAATTAAAGCTGCAAGCAGCATTTATCGGGGTTCAAGCATTTAGGGTCTTTAAGCACATAAGGCAGTTTAGTGAGTTGTCTGAGTTTTTGTTTAGGATTTACAGGCTTTTGAGTGTTTTTTGCCATACCCATTTTCTAAATGATCCTGTTATGGCTACCCAATGGGTAAAGTTAAAGTTTTTTATATAATTAATAATCTAGAGCTTCCAGAGAATTGTACTGCACTGGTATATTTCCGATCGGGCGAAAAACCTAGGACTAGTTCGCAAAAGTAGGTTTTTAACATAATCGCAAGTATTTAATGAACAAATTGATTGACAGCAGTAGTTCTTGAGGCAAAGTTGTTCAGTATGAGGAGATCTATCAAATGATATGCATCACGTGATTACATAGCCGTAAAACCTGTTAGCGTCAACTAGTGGCTGATTTTTCAAAATTCTTACAGACCTCTAGGGCCACGAGTCGAACATGCCCACCGAGTTTCGTTCTGATCGGCCTCCGTTAAGAGCAAACTAACAGCTTTGAATTAAAATGGTGAGGTATCCTGTTGTAAACATCAACCATGCCTGTTGACAGTTTTGTGGGAAGGGAATGAAAAGTTCTCAAATCCGCAGCACAGCCTCAGACATAACATTTATATCCATGATCTGCCATTTTCACTATTGTCCTTGCTTGCTTCTTCACAATACCTGCAGATCTTCTGATGATTCGGCTGTGCAGGTCTACATTAACACTGCCTGGCCTAGAACATGGACTGGAAAATGCAAATTTGGGGGGTATAAATATTAATGATCCTGACTCCAACGTCACAGTCGGTGTTATGGTGGGATTGACTCATTTTTCAGCGGTCTTTTGCAAACAGGAGATTTACACATGAAGGAGGAAACAATGGTGTTTGAGGCTCACGGTATGTCAGTTCCATGTCCAGATCTCTTATCATTCAACTATGCCAAGATAAATACAGTTTTCAATTGTATGGCACCTTTAAAATAGATGATTAGTAATATAATGCTTACTTGGAGTCTGAAATGGCTTTAACAAAAGAAGAAAAATATTCTTAGATTTCTGTTCATTCTAATCATGTACAAATAAAGTAGCACAGTAAGATTACATTTATTTGAATGCATTAGTGAGTGTGTGATTGTGAAGGTGTAGTTGATATCTTTGGTGATAATATCTGTAGTAATCATAAAAAAACAATTAAGAAATAAAGAATTAAAATTACAAATAATATTCTATTAAGATATGAGTTACAATAACATGATTTGCAATAGTAATAATATCAATAATATATGCACAATACACACAGATTAGACTATCAGGTCTGTGTTTTACAAAAACATTAGTATTGCAGCCAATGTGAGTCTGTGGGATTTATAAACAGACAAAATATGATTTGAAATGTTATTTTAATGATTTTATTAAGTTTAAACAATATTTCAAATGGAAAAAAAAAATGAAAAATAATAATTTTAGTGAGCAGAATGAACCAATGAGTGTTTCTTCTTCTGGTGGTTAAAATGTAAATGAAAACAATAATACTTAAACAATAATACTTAATACACTAACCATGCTTGAACACACACATGCACACACATTTTGTTGTAGATGTAGATATTTAAAATAAAAGATAGGTAACAAAATGATAATAGCAAATCTCCTCTGTCTAACACCATTTTCAGATTTCAAATTAATCACTGAAAGGCAGAATTGTTCAAACTGAGAGCTCAGTAAAAATGAAGTGATAAACTTTGACAAAACATGACTGTGTTATAATAGGTGATTTTCATGCAAGTAATTTTATATAGTCCAAAAACTAATGCAAAAGCACAGATGAAAATATTTTATTAAGTAGAATGTCCTGCAGAGGGCAGTAGAAGACCACTAATTGACTCACTTTCATTTGAAAGACTTTTTTTATCCACCAGTAAAACAAAGCAGTTTCTCCATGTTCTTTCCATTAAGCATGCTTACACACACAGACACACACACACACACACACACACACACACACACACACACACACACACACACACACACACACACACACACACACACACACACACACACACACACACACAAAGACAAATATGTTTTCAATGTTTTTAGGATGTGATATTGTGAAAATATCTTCATCTCCTCATCTTGAACAACTTTGCCTCAAGAATCACTAATGTCAATCAAACCGTTCATAATCATAATAAAAAAATAAAATATATACAAATATCATAATAAAAAAAAAACATCATAATAAAAAAGATTGCTTCTTAAAGCATTTGTTTATTTCCCAATACTGAAGCGAATTAAAAGATCATGCGTAATCCTGCTGCTCCCTCTAGTGGACAACAGTGGTATTATAGCTTACATTTTACAGTTGAAGTGTTTGAATGAATGAATGGGAATTTGTTTTTTTACTTATATCTCAGGAACCAAAAGGCGAAAAATTCTGAAACTCAGAGCATTGATAGTGCTTGAGGAGCCCTGTTGAATGAGACCATCAAAGTGTTTTTGGGCGATTGGGGCTGGGAGTTATGACTGTTATAAGGCATATCTGTTCGGGCTATTATCTCTGGAATGCCCAGGGCAAATAACACCACATTTGAATCGAAGCTAGCCAAGGACGCGCCCTTTCCAACGAGCTCTCACACAATGTTCGGGGTGGTCTGGGTCGGGAGTAATGGCCGTTCAAAATCGGGGGTCCCGCGGATTCGCGATGCGCGGGGGGCGCGCTCCCGAGGCCCGCGACGACACGTTTCGATCAAGAGCCCGGAGAGGTCCTCACCATCAAAATTTGAGCGCGCAACGACTTTCCGTTTTCGAGTTATGAATGAATTTGTATTCGGGGGCGTGGCTTAAATGCCGTTATACTTTCGTTTCATTTCATTCATTTACTTTCGTCCATTTCCATATCTCAGTGTAACACAATTGTCAATAGTAATACTCAATAGATGAGTTTTGACAAAATGTGATTGTAAATGTTAAAATAATGATTTTATAAAGTCTAAATATGAATTATATAGCAATATTAGGGAGTAGTATGATGAAATGACAGCAGGGGGCAGTACAATACCACTTATTGGCTTAATATGCCATGTTATATATTTTTTTACATTTTTAACTGTTATAGAGGCAAATTTTGTCCGATCTGTCTGAAATTTTTCATACTTCTTAAGAGTCACATGTTCTGACTTGTTTTTATTAAAGAGATATAGGCTTTTGGAGACACTTGGTCAAGGCTACATATTGAAGTGACACTATTATAGCCATCCAAATGAAGAAGTTATACTTTTTCTGATAATTATTGATCTAGAGAGTCCAGAGAATTGCACTGCACTGGTTTTGAACATTATTATATGAACATTATATGATTATAGATGGAAAATACCATTTACAGCCAATACGGGCAATTTACCATATAATATATGATTTTAAAGCGTTTTAACAGTTATAGCGCCACCTATTGTCCGATCTCCATGAAATGTTGCATGCTTGTTAAGGATGTTATGTCACATATGCTCACCAATTTTTGTGAAGTTCTGAGTTTTTATTTAGGATTTATAGACTTTTTAGTGTATTTTGCCACGCCCATTTTATAAATGACCCTATTACAGCCATTCAAATGCAAAAGTTCAACTTTTTTTCGATAATTATTGATCTAGAGAGTCCAAAGAATTGTCCTAGACTGGTTTGGTTCCGATCGGGCGAAAAACCAGGGACTAGTTCGCAAAAGTAGGTTTTTAACATGTTCGCGAATATTTAATGAACGGTTTGATTGACAGCAATGGTTCTAGAGGCAAAGTTGTTCAGCATAAGCAGATCTATCAAATGATATGCATTTTGTGATGATAAGTGTAACACCACGTGATTACAGAGCCATAAAACTCATTAGCGCCAACTAGTGGCCGATTTCTTTCAAAATTCTTACAGACCTCTAGGGCCATGAGCCGAACATGCCCATTGAGTTTCGTTCCGATCGGCCTCCGTTAACCTTGTCTAATAGGTGCTCAAACTTCATTGGCCGATGGCGGCCATGTTTTTTGAGATACGCCAATGTCCTCATACACATACATGGCACCTTGGACCAAGACACTGCATACCAATTTTCAAGTCAATCGGACTAACGGTCAGGTGGTTATAGCCTGTTTTATGTTTTTTTCATTTTATAGCGCCACCATGAGGCCAATCGTCGCGATTTTTTTACTGTGACCCCAGATTGAACTCATACACATGTGTACCAAGTTTGGTGAAGATACCTCATTTACATCGGGAGTTATAGCCATTTTAGTAAAATAGGCCCCTCCCAGAACGTACGTTTTGGCGCCCCTTAGCGACCGTGAATCGAAATTTCCACTTTTTTTCGATAATTATTGATAAACAGACTCCAGAGAACATTTCTGCACTGGTTTGGTTCCAATCGGGCAAAAAACCAGGGACTAGTTCGCAAAAGTAGGTTTTTGACAAAATTCAAAATGGCGGAAAATCTATCATGGCGGAAATGAAATCGGAGATATACGTTTTGTTCGTCAGGCATCCAGCTTTCCAATGATATAAGACACTTGAGTCTACGACATACGGTCTAGGAGTTATGAACAGTTTCGCGCTTTTGGTTGCTATAGCGCCACCTATGGGCCAATCGGGGTCATAATCTCTGAACCTTTCCTCGATTTTTGTACTACCATCTGTCAAAGTTTCAAAGTTCCAGCTCTTACGGTTTGGGCTGCACGATGCGTTTTACGGCGGAATAATAATAATAATTAAAGCTGCAAGCAGCATTTATCGGGGTTCAAGCATTTAAGGCCTTTAAGCACATAAGCATTTAAGACATTAAGTTTTATTTGTAAAGCTTTTAACCACTGAAATAATAGATGGAAAAGACCATTTACAGCCAAAACAGGCAATTTACCATAGGAAATATATGGTTTTCAAAGCTTTTTAACAGTTATAGCGCCACCTATCGTACGATCTTCATGAAATTTTACATGCTTGTTTAGACTGTTATGGTACATATGCTCACCAATTTTTGTGAAGTTCTGAGTTTTCGTTTAGGATTTATAGGCTTTTAAATGCATTTTGCCACGCCCATTTTCATTATGACCCAATATACCCATGCGAAAAATGCTAAAGTTGAACTTTTTTTGATAATTATTGATCTAGAGAGTCCAGAGAATTACCCTAGACTGGTCTTGTTCCGATCGGGCAAAAAACCTAGGACTAGTTCGCAAAAGTAGGTTTTTAACATAATTGCGAATATTTAATGAACGGTTTGATTGACAGCAATGGTTCTTGAGGCAAAGTTGTTCAGCATGAGCAGATCTATCAAATGATATGCATTTTGTGACAATAAGTGTAACACCACGTGATTACAGAGCCATAAAACTCGTTAGCGCCAACTAGTGGCCGATTTCTTTCAAAATTCTTACAGACCTCTAGGGCCATGAGTTGAACATGCCCATCGAGTTTCGTTCCGATCGGCCTCCGTTAACCTTGTCTAATAGGTGCTCAAATTTCATTGGTCGATGGCGGCCATGTTTTTCGAGATACGCCAAAGTCCTCATAGACATACATGGCACCTTGGACCAAGACACTGCATACCAATTTTCAAGTCAATCGGACAAACGGTCACGTGGTCATAGCCCTTTTCATGTTTTTTTTCATGTTATAGCGCCACCTAGTGATCAATCGTCGACATTTTTTTACTATGACCCCAGATTGAACTCTTACACATGTGTACCAAGTTTGGTGAAGATATCTCATTTCCTTTTCGAGTTATAGCCATTTTAGTAAAATAGGCTCCTCCCACAACATTAATTTATCACCCCCTAGCGACCAGGAATCGAAATTTCGACTTTTTTTCGATAATTATTGATCTTCAGACTCCAAAGAACATTTCTGCACTGCTTTGGTTCCGATCGGGTGAAAAACCAGGGACTAGTTCGCAAAAGTAGGTTTTTGACAAAATTCAAAATGGCGGAAAAATTTGCATACCTGAAATAAAATCGGAGATATACGTTTTGACCTTCAGGCGTCCAGCTTTCCAATGATATAGGACACTTGAGTCTACGACATACGGTCTAGGAGTTATGAGCAGTTCCGCGCTTTTGGTTGCTATAGCGCCACCTATGGGCCAATCTGGGTCATACTTTGATAGGTTCTCCCCAAATTGAGGACTACCATTTGGCCAAGTTTCAAGGTTCCAGCTCTTACGGTTTGGGCTGCACGATGCGTTTTAGGGGAGAATAATAATAATAATAATAATAAAAATCAGTACAATTACAATAGGGTTTCAGCACTTCGTGCTTGAACCCCTAATTAAAGCTGCAAGCAGCATTTATCGGGGTTCAAGCATTTAAGGCCTTTAAGCACATAAGCATTTAAGACATTAAGTTTTATTTGTAAAGCTTTTAACCACTGAAATAATAGATGGAAAAGACCATTTACAGCCAAAACAGGCAATTTACCATAGGAAATATATGGTTTTCAAAGCTTTTTAACAGTTATAGCGCCACCTATCGTACGATCTTCATGAAATTTTACATGCTTGTTTAGACTGTTATGGTACATATGCTCACCAATTTTTGTGAAGTTCTGAGTTTTCGTTTAGGATTTATAGGCTTTTAAATGCATTTTGCCACGCCCATTTTCATTATGACCCAATATACCCATGCGAAAAATGCTAAAGTTGAACTTTTTTTGATAATTATTGATCTAGAGAGTCCAGAGAATTACCCTAGACTGGTCTTGTTCCGATCGGGCAAAAAACCTAGGACTAGTTCGCAAAAGTAGGTTTTTAACATAATTGCGAATATTTAATGAACGGTTTGATTGACAGCAATGGTTCTTGAGGCAAAGTTGTTCAGCATGAGCAGATCTATCAAATGATATGCATTTTGTGACAATAAGTGTAACACCACGTGATTACAGAGCCATAAAACTCGTTAGCGCCAACTAGTGGCCGATTTCTTTCAAAATTCTTACAGACCTCTAGGGCCATGAGTTGAACATGCCCATCGAGTTTCGTTCCGATCGGCCTCCGTTAACCTTGTCTAATAGGTGCTCAAATTTCATTGGTCGATGGCGGCCATGTTTTTCGAGATACGCCAAAGTCCTCATAGACATACATGGCACCTTGGACCAAGACACTGCATACCAATTTTCAAGTCAATCGGACAAACGGTCACGTGGTCATAGCCCTTTTCATGTTTTTTTTCATGTTATAGCGCCACCTAGTGATCAATCGTCGACATTTTTTTACTATGACCCCAGATTGAACTCTTACACATGTGTACCAAGTTTGGTGAAGATATCTCATTTCCTTTTCGAGTTATAGCCATTTTAGTAAAATAGGCTCCTCCCACAACATTAATTTATCACCCCCTAGCGACCAGGAATCGAAATTTCGACTTTTTTTCGATAATTATTGATCTTCAGACTCCAAAGAACATTTCTGCACTGCTTTGGTTCCGATCGGGTGAAAAACCAGGGACTAGTTCGCAAAAGTAGGTTTTTGACAAAATTCAAAATGGCGGAAAAATTTGCATACCTGAAATAAAATCGGAGATATACGTTTTGACCTTCAGGCGTCCAGCTTTCCAATGATATAGGACACTTGAGTCTACGACATACGGTCTAGGAGTTATGAGCAGTTCCGCGCTTTTGGTTGCTATAGCGCCACCTATGGGCCAATCTGGGTCATACTTTGATAGGTTCTCCCCAAATTGAGGACTACCATTTGGCCAAGTTTCAAGGTTCCAGCTCTTACGGTTTGGGCTGCACGATGCGTTTTAGGGGAGAATAATAATAATAATAATTAAAGCTGCAAGCAGCATTTATCGGGGTTCAAGCAGTTAAGGCCTTTAAGGCATTTAAGCACAAAAGCATCAAAAGTTATTAAGATTTATTTAGCAAGCATGTAACCACTGACATAATAGATGGAAAAGACCATTTACAGCCAATACAGGCAATTTGCCATGGGATATATATGGTTTTAAAGCTTTTTAACAGTTATAGCGCCACCTATGGTCCGATCTCCATAAAATTGTTTACTGTGACCTCAAATTGAACCCATACACATGTGTACTGAGTTTGGTGAAGATATCTCATTTACTTCTTGAGTTATAGCCATTTGAGTAAAATAGGCTCCTCCCACAACGATTTGCCACATTCTAGAATTATTTAATATGATTCTAGCATGATTTACTATCATATACCATGTTCCAGAATGATTTATTAGGATTCTAGCATGATTTACCTTGATACACCTCATTTCAGTATTATTTACTATGATTTACAATGTTTCTAGCATGATTAACCACATTACTAGCAATTATGTGAAGTGTCAGTGCAAATGAGGTGATGAACACTGACAAAATATTATTGTGTTATAATAGTTAGTTATATACGTGATTTTTAGTGTGTGTCCAAGTATGAATGCAAAAGCACATGTAAAATATTTCATTATTAAGTAGAATGGCCAGCAGAGGGCACTAGAAGACCACTTATTGGCTCACTTTCACTTTAAACCAGTTTTCTGCACTAAAGCAAACCAGTTTTTCCATGTTAACTCAATGCATGCTTACACACACACACACACACACACACACACACACACACACACACACACACACACACACACACATACACACACAGCATAGTTAACCATGATTTACCATGATATACCACGTTCTAGTATTATTTACCAGGAGATAAACGACAATCTAGTATTATTTACTTTGATTTACCATGTTTCTAGCCTGATTTATCACATTACTAGCAATTATTTGATGTGTCAGTGCAAATAAAGTGATTAACACTGACAAAATATGATTGTGTTATAATAGTTATTGCTATATAAGTGATTTTTTTAGTGTGTATTCAAGTATGAATGCAAGCACATGTTGAAATATTTCATTAATAAGTAGAATGGCCAGCAGAGGGCAGTAGAAGACCACTTATTGGCTCACTTTCACTTTAAACCAGTTTTCTGCACTAAAGCAAACCAGTTTATCCATGTTAACTCAATGCATGCTTACACACACACACACACACACACACACACACACACACACACACACACACACACACACACACACACACAGCATAGTTAACCATGATTTACCATGATTTACCACATTACTAGCAATTATTTGAAGTGTCAGTGCAAATAAAGTGATTAACACTGACAAAATATGATTGTGTTATAATAGTTATTGCTATATAAGTGATATTTAGTGTGTATTCAAGTATAAATGCAAGCACATGTGGAAAAATTTAATTAATAAGTACAATGGCCAGCAGAGGGCAGTAGAAGACCACTTATTGGCTCACTTTCACTTTAAACCTCATGATTTTGACCATTTTTCTGCACTAAAGCAAACCAGTTTTTCCATGTTAACTCAATAATGCATACTTGCTACATATGCTACACACAATAATGCTACACACACACACACACACAAATGTTTCAGTGATATTGGTGTCACATTCACCTTCATCACATTCACCTTCTGTCTTCATCACATTCACCATCTGTCGTCATCACCTGCACCTGCTCCTCATCACCCTCCTCATCATCACCTGCTCCTCATCATCATAACCGTCACCTGTTGTCCTTGTCTTGATCTGTGTATTTAAGTTCCCCTCTCATCCATTATCATTGTCGGTTATTGTTTGTGCACTAGCACTGTGTTATGTTTGTTTTCATGTTGGAAAATAAAACCTTTGTTATATTTGTACCACACACACACACACACACACACACACACACACACACACACACACACACACACACACACACACACACACACACACACACACACCATCATTTATCATGATTTACCATGGCTGATACCAATACCAATATGAGAAAATGACTATTTTAAACAGCAGGGGGCAGTAAAATACCACTTATTGGCTTAACATGCCATTAATTCATATCATTTTCACCTTTTTAACTGTTATAGAGGCAAATTTTGTCCGATCTGTCTGAAAATTTTCATGCTTGTTCAGGGTGATATTTCACACGTTCTGACTTGTTTTTAAGAAGGTCTGAGCATTGATTAAAGAGATATAGGCTTTCGGGGACACTTGGTAAAGGCCAGATTTTGAAGTGAACCTATTATAACTATCCAAATGAAGTAGTTCAACTTTTTCTGACAATTATTGATCTAGTGAGTCCAGAGAATTGTATTGCACTAGTTTTGAACATTATGATATGAAAATTATATGATCAGAGATAGAAAAGACCATTTACAGCCAATACAGGCAGTTTACCATAGGAAATATATGATTTTAAAGCTTTTTAACAGTTATAGCGCCACCTATCGTCCGATCTCCATAGAATTTTTCATGCTTGTTAATGATGTTATGTCACATATGCTTACCAATTTTTGTGAAGTTCTGAGTTTTTATTTAGGATTTATAGGCTTTTTAATGTATTTTGACACGCCCATTTTATAAATTACCCTATTACAGCCATCCAAATGCAAAAGTTCAACTTTTTTTTGATAATTATTGATCTAGAGAGTCCAGAGAATTGTCCTAGACTGGTCTGGTTCCGATCGGGCAAAAAACCTAGGACTAGTTCGCAAAAGTAGGTTTTTAACATATTAATGAATAATTAATGAACAGTTTGATTGACAGCAATGGTTCTTGAGGCAAAGTTGTTCAGGATGAGGAGATCTATCAAATGATATGCATATTGTGTGGATATTTGTAACACCATGTGATTACAGAGCCGTAAAACTCGTTAGCGCCAACTAGTGGCCGATTTCTTTCAAAATTCTTACAGACCTTTAGGGCCATGAGCCGAACATGCCCATTGAGTTTCGTTCCGATCGGCCTCCGTTAACCTTGTCTAATAGGTGCTCAAACTTCGTTGGCCGATGGCGGCCATGTTTTTTGAGATACGCCAATGTCCTCATACACATACATGGCACCTTGGACCAAGACACTGCATACCAATTTTCAAGTCAATCGGACTAACGGTCAGGTGGTTATAGCCTGTTTTATGTTTTATTCATTTTATAGCGCCACCATGAGGCCAATCGTCGCGATTTTTTTACTGTGACCCCAGAGTAAGCTCATACACATGTGTACCAAGTTTGGTGAAGATACCTCATTTACATCGGGAGTTATAGCCATTTTAGTAAAATAGGCCCCTCCCACAACGTACGTTTTGGCGCCCCTTAGCGACCGTGAATCGAAATTTCCACTTTTTTTCGATAATTATTGATATTCAGTCTCCAGAGAACATTTCTGCACTAGTTTGGTTCCAATCGGGCAAAAAACCAGGGACTAGTTCGCAAAAGTAGATTTTTGACAAAATTCAAAATGGCGGAAAATCTATCATGGCGGAAATGAAATCGGAGATATACGTTTTGTTCGTCAGGCGTCCAGCTTTCCAATGATATAAGACACTTGAGTCTACGACATACGGTCTAGGAGTTATGAGCAGTTTCGCGCTTTTGGTTGTTATAGCGCCACCTATGGGCCAATCGGGGTCATAATCTCTGAACCTTTCCTCGATTTTTGTACTACCATCTGTCAAAGTTTCAAAGTTCCAGCTCTTACGGTTTGGGCTGCACGATGCGTTTTACGGCAGAATAATAATAATAATAATAATAATTAAAGCTGCAAGCAGCATTTATCGGGGTTCAAGCAGTTAAGGCCTTTAAGGCATTTAAGCACAAAAGCATCAAAAGTCATTAAGATTTATTTAGCAAGCATGTAACCACTGACATAATAGATGGAAAATACCATTTACAGCCAATACAGGCAAATTGCCATGGGATATATATGGTTTTAAAGCTTTTTAACAGTTATAGCGCCACCTATGGTCCGATCTCCATAAAATAGTTTATTGTGACCTCAAATTGAACCCATACACATGTGTACTGATTTTGGTGAAGATATCTCATTTACTTCTTGAGTTATAGCCATTTGAGTAAAATAGGCTCCTCCCACAACGATTTGCCACATTCAAGAATTATTTAATATGATTCTAGCATGATTTACTATCATATACCATGTTCCAGAATGATTTATTAGGATTCTAGCATGATTTACCTTGATACACCTCATTTCAGTATTATTTACTATGATTTACAATGTTTCTAGCATGATTAACCACATTACTAGCAATTATGTGAAGTGTCAGTGCAAATGAGGTGATGAACAATGACAAAATATTATTGTGTTATAATAGTTAGTTATATACGTGATTTTTAGTGTGTGTCCAAGTATGAATGCAAAAGCACATGTATTATTTCATTATTAAGTAGAATGGCCAGCAGAGGGCACTAGAAGACCACTTATTGGCTCACTTTCACTTTAAACCAGTTTTCTGCACTAAAGCAAACCAGTTTTTCCATGTTAACTCAATGCATGCTTACACACACACACACACACACACACACACACACACACACACACACATACACACACAGCATAGTTAACCATGATTTACCATGATATACCACGTTCTAGTATTATTTACCAGGAGATAAACGACAATCTAGTATTATTTACTTTGATTTACCATGTTTCTAGCCTGATTTATCACATTACTAGCAATTATTTGAAGTGTCAGTGCAAATAAAGTGATTAACACTGACAAAATATGATTGTGTTATAATAGTTATTGCTATATAAGTGATTTTTTTAGTGTGTATTCAAGTATGAATGCAAGCACATGTTGAAATATTTCATTAATAAGTAGAATGGCCAGCAGAGGGCAGTAGAAGACCACTTATTGGCTCACTTTCACTTTAAACCAGTTTTCTGCACTAAAGCAAACCAGTTTATCCATGTTAACTCAATGCATGCTTACACACACACACACACACACACACACACACACACACACACACACACACACACACACACACACACACACACACACACAGCATAGTTAACCATGATTTACCATGATTTACCACATTACTAGCAATTATTTGAAGTGTCAGTGCAAATAAAGTGATTAACACTGACAAAATATGATTGTGTTATAATAGTTATTGCTATATAAGTGATTTTTAGTGTGTATTCAAGTATAAATGCAAGCACATGTGGAAAAATTTAATTAATAAGTAGAATGGCCAGCAGAGGGCAGTAGAAGACCACTTATTGGCTCACTTTCACTTTAAACCTCATGATTTTGACCAGTTTTCTGCACTAAATCAAACCAGTGTTTCCATGTTAACTCAATAATGCATACTTGCTACATATGCTACACACAATAATGCTACACACACACACACACACACACACACAAATGTTTCAGTGATATTGGTGTCACATTCACCTTCATCACATTCACCTTCTGTCTTCATCACATTCACCATCTGTCGTCATCACCTGCTCCTCATCACCCTCCTCATCACCACCTGCTCCTCATCATCATAACCGTCACCTGTTGTCCTTGTCTTGATCTGTGTATTTAAGTTCCCCTCTCATCCATTATCATTGTCGGTTATTGTTTGTGCACTAGCACTCTGTTATGTTTGTTTTCATGTTGGAAAATAAAACCTTTGTTATATTTGTACCACACACACACACACACACACACACACACACACACACACACACACACACACACACACACACACACACACACACACACACACACACACACACACACACACACACACATCATCATTTATCATGATTTACCATGGCTGATACCAATACCAATATGAGAAAATGACTATTTTAAACAGCAGGGGGCAGTAAAATACCACTTATTGGCTTAACATGCCATTAATTCATATCATTTTCACCTTTTTAACTGTTATAGAGGCAAATTTTGTCCGATCTGTCTGAAAATTGTCATGCTTGTTCAGGGTGATATTTCACACGTTCTGACTTGTTTTTAAGAAGGTCTGAGCATTGATTAAAGAGATATAGGCTTTCGGGGACACTTGGTAAAGGCCAGATTTTGAAGTGAACCTATTATAGCTATCCAAATGAAGTAGTTCAACTTTTTCTGACAATTATTGATCTAGTGAGTCCAGAGAATTGTATTGCACTAGTTTTGAACATTATGATATGAAAATTATATGATCAGAGATGGAAAAGACCATTTACAGCCAATACAGGCAGTTTACCATAGGAAATATATGATTTTAAAGCTTTTTAACAGTTATAGCGCCACCTATCGTCCGATCTCCATAGAATTTTTCATGTTTGTTAATGATGTTATGTCACATATGCTGACCAATTTTTGTGAAGTTCTGAGTTTTTATTTAGGATTTATAGGCTTTTTAATGTATTTTGACACGCCCATTTTATAAATTACCCTATTACAGCCATCCAAATGCAAAAGTTCAACTTTTTTTTGATAATTATTGATCTAGAGAGTCCAGAGAATTGTCCTAGACTGGTCTGGTTCCGATCGGGCAAAAAACCTAGGACTAGTTCGCAAAAGTAGGTTTTTAACATATTAATGAATAATTAATGAACAGTTTGATTGACAGCAATGGTTCTTGAGGCAAAGTTGTTCAGGATGAGGAGATCTATCAAATGATATGCATATTGTGTGGATATTTGTAACACCACGTGATTACAGAGCCGTAAAACTCGTTAGCGCCAACTAGTGGCCGATTTCTTTCAAAATTCTTACAGACCTTTAGGGCCATGAGCCGAACATGCCCATTGAGTTTCGTTCCGATCGGCCTCCGTTAACCTTGTCTAATAGGTGCTCAAACTTCGTTGGCCGATGGCGGCCATGTTTTTTGAGATACGCCAATGTCCTCATACACATACATGGCACCTTGGACCAAGACACTGCATACCAATTTTCAAGTCAATCGGACTAACGGTCAGGTGGTTATAGCCTGTTTTATGTTTTTTTCATGTTATAGCGCCACCATGAGGCCAATCGTCGCGATTTTTTTACTGTGACCCCAGAGTAAGCTCATACACATGTGTACCAAGTTTGGTGAAGATACCTCATTTACATCGGGAGTTATAGCCATTTTAGTAAAATAGGCCCCTCCCACAACGTACGTTTTGGCGCCCCTTAGCGACCGTGAATCGAAATTTCCACTTTTTTTCGATAATTATTGATATTCAGTCTCCAGAGAACATTTCTGCACTAGTTTGGTTCCAATCGGGCAAAAAACCAGGGACTAGTTCGCAAAAGTAGATTTTTGACAAAATTCAAAATGGCGGAAAATCTATCATGGCGGAAATGAAATCGGAGATATACGTTTTGTTCGTCAGGCGTCCAGCTTTCCAATGATATAAGACACTTGAGTCTACGACATACGGTCTAGGAGTTATGAGCAGTTTCGCGCTTTTGGTTGTTATAGCGCCACCTATGGGCCAATCGGGGTCATAATCTCTGAACCTTTCCTCGATTTTTGTACTACCATCTGTCAAAGTTTCAAAGTTCCAGCTCTTACGGTTTGGGCTGCACGATGCGTTTTACGGCGGAATAATAATAATAATAATTAAAGCTGCAAGCAGCATTTATCGGGGTTCAAGCATTTAAGGCCTTTAAGCACATAAGCATTTAAGACATTAAGTTTTATTTAGAAAGCTTTTAACCACTGAAATAATAGATGGAAAAGTCCATTTACAGCCAATACAGGCAATTTACCATAGGAAATATATGGTTTTAAAGCCTTTTGACTGTTATAGTGCTATCTTTGGTCCGATCTCCATAAAATTTTGCATGCTTGTTAATGATGTTATGTCACATATGCTCACCAATTTTTGTGAAGTTCTGAGTTTTCATTTAGGGTTTATAGGCTTTTTAGTGCATTTTGCCACGCCCCTTTTATAAATAACCCTATTACAGCCATCCTAATGCAAAAGTTTAACTTTTTTTTTGATAATTATTGATCTAGAGTGTCCAGAGAATTGTCCTAGACTGGTCTGGTTCCGATCGGGCAAAAAACCTAGGACTAGTTCGCAAAAGTAGGTTTTTAACATATTCGTAAATATTTATTGAACGGTTTGATTGACATTAATGGTTCTTGAGGCAAAGTTGTTCAACATGAGGAGGTCTATCAAATGATATGCATTTTGTGACGAAATTTGTTACACCACGTGATTACCGAGCCTTAAAACTCGTTAGCGCCAACTAGTGGCCGATTTCTTTCAAAATTCTTACAGACCTCTAGGGGCTTGAGCCGAACATGCCCACCGAGTTTCGTTCCGATCGCACTTCGTTAACCTTCTTTTAATAGGTGCTCAAAACTCATTGGCCAATGGCGGCCATGTTTTTCGAGATACGCCAATATTCTTTTAGACATACATGGCCCCTTGGGCCAAGACACTGCATACCAAATTTCAAGTCAATCGGACTAACGGGCAGGTGTATATACGTTTTTTTTGTTTTATAGCGCCACCATGTGGCCAATCGACGCAATTTTTTTACTGTGACCTCAAATTGACCTCTTACACACGTTTAGCAAGTTTGGTGAAGTTTACTGAATTACTTCTTGAGTTATAGCCATTTTAGTAAAATAGGCTCCTCCCACAACGTTAATTTTGCACCCCCTAGCGACCGTGAATCGAAATTTCAACTTTTTTTCGATAATTATTGATCTTCAGACTCCACAGAACAATTCTGCACTGGTTTGGTTCCGATCGGGCAAAAAACCAGGGACTAGTTCGCAAAAGTAGGTTTTCGACAAAATTCAAAATGGCGGAAAATCTATCATGGCGGAAATAAAATCGGAGATATACGTTTTGTTCGTCAGGCGTCCTGCTTTCCACTGATATAAGACACTTGAGTCTATGACTTACGGTCTAGGAGTTATGAGCAGTTTCGCGCTTTTGGTTGCTATAGCGCCACCTATGGGCCAATCGGGCTCATAATTTGATAACCTCTCCTCGATTTTTGTACTACCATCTGGCAAAGTTTCAAAGCTCCAGCTCTTACGGTTTGGGCTGCACGATGCGTTTTAGCGGAGAAGAAAAATAATAATAATAATAAAAATCAGTACAATTACAATAGGGTTTCAGCACTTCGTGCTTGAACCCCTAATAATAAAAATCAGCACAATTACAATAGGGTTTCAGCACTTCGTGCTTGAACCCCTAATTAAAGCTGCAAGCAGCATTTATCGGGGTTCAAGCAGTTAAGGTCTTTAAGGCATTTAAGCACAAAAGCATCAAAAGTTATTAAGATTTATTTAATAAGCATGTAACCACTGACATAATAGATGGAAAAGACCATTTACAGCCAATACAGGCAATTTACCATGTGATATATATGGTTTTAAAGCTTTTTAACAGTTATAGCGCCACCTATGGTCCGATCTCCATAGAATTGTTTACTGTGACCTCAAATTGAACCCATACACATGTGTACTGAGTTTGGTGAAGATATCTCATTTACTTCTTGAGTTATAGCCATTTTAGTAAAATAGGCTCCTCCCACAACAATTTAGCATATTCTAGTATTATTTACTATGATTCTAGCATGATTTGCCATATTCTAGCATAATTTACCATGATATACTACATTCTAGTATGATTTACCATTGTTTACTGTGATTCTAGCATGGATTACCATAGTTTATCATGATTTATCATAGTTTACCATGATTTATCATAGTTTACCATGATTTACCCTGTTCTAGCATAGTTTACCATGATTTACCATGTTCTAGCATGATTTACCATGATATACCACATTCTAACATGATTTACCATAGTTTATTATGATTTATCATGGCTTACCATGATTTACCCTGTTCTAGCATGATGTACCATGATATACCATGTTCTAGAATGATGTACCAGGATTGTAGTATGATTTACCTTGATACACCACATTCTAGTATTATTTATTATGATTTACCATGTTTTTAGTGTGATTTACCATGATTTACCACATTGCTAGCAATTATGTGAAGTATCAGTAAAAATGAAGTGATAAACTCTGACAAAATATGATTGTGCTACAATAGTAATTGTTATATAAGGGATTTTTAGTGTTTTATTGTTATATAAGTGATTTTTAGTGTCTAATGAATGCAAAAGCATATATGAGTAGACTTCATTAATAAGTAGAATGGCCAGCAGAGGGCAGTAGAAGACCACTTATTGGCTCACTTTCACTTTAAACTTCTTGATTTTCACCATTTTTCTGCACTAAAGCAAACCAGTTTTTCCATTTTAACTCCATAATGCATGTTTACACACACACACACACACACACACACACACACACAGACACACACACACACACACACACACACACACACACACACACACACACACACACACACAAAGACAAATGTTGTTGTTGTTTTTTCAATGCTATTGGGATATGTCATTATGAAAATATATTTGAATGGTCTATAAACATTTCACAAAGTATTTGCAAGCTATTAATCAGATGATTCAGAATTTATTCAGAAACCTAAGACTACACACACACATTATGTTGTAGATGCAGACATTTGAAATGTATGATGTGATCAAACTGTCAATACTAATACTTTAACAGATGGATTTTGACTAAATGTAATTGTAAATGTTAAAATAGTGATTTTATAAAGTCTAAATATAAATTATAGAACAATATGACAAAATGACTATTTTAAACAGCAGGGGGCAGTAAAATACCACTTATTGGCTTAACATGCCATTATAATCATATCATTTTCACCTTTTTAACTGTTATAGAGGCAAATTTTGTCTGATCTGTCTGAAAATTTTCATGCATGTTCAGAGTGATATTTCACATGTTCTGACTTGTTTTTAAGAAGGTCTGAGTCATTCATTAAAGAGATATAGGCTTTCGGGGACACTTGGTAAAGGCTACATTTTGAAGTGACCCTATTATAGCTATCCAAATGAAGTAGTTCAACTTTTTCTGACAATTATTGATCTAGTGAGTCCAGAGAATTGTATTGCACTAGTTTTGAACATTATGATATGAAAATTATATGATCAGAGATGGAAAAGACCATTTACAGTCAATACAGGCAGTTTACCATAGGAAATATATGGTTTTAAAGATTTTTAACAGTTATAGCGCCACCTATCGTCCGATCTCCATGAAATTTTGCATGCTTGTTAATGATGTTATGTCACATAAGTTCACCAATTTTTGTGAAGTTCTGGGTTTTTATTTAGGATTTATAGGCTTTTTAATGTATTTTTCCATGCCCATTTTATAAATGATCCTATTACAGCCATCCAAATGCAAAAGTTCAACTTTTTTTTGATAATTATTGATCTAGAGAGTCCAGAGAATTGTCCTAGACTGGTCTGGTTCCGATCGGGCAAAAAACCTAGGACTAGTTCGCAAAAGTAGGTTTTAGACATATTCATGAATATTTAATGAACGGTTTGATTGACAGAAATGGTTCTTGAGGCAAAGTTGTTCAGCATGAGCAGATATATCAAATGATATGCTTTTTGTGACGATAAGTGTAACACCACGTGATTACAGAGCCAAAAAACTCGTTAGCGCCAACTAGTGGCCGATTTCTTTCAAAATTCTTACAGACCTCTAGGGCCATGAGTCGAACATGCCCATCAAGTTTCGTTCCGATCGGCCTCCGTTAACCTTGTCTAATAGGTGCTCAACTTCATTGGCCAATGGCGGCCATGTTTTTTGAGATACGCCAATGTCCTCATAGACATACATGGCACCTTGGACCAAGACACTGCATACCAATTTTCAAGTCAATCGGACTAACGGTCAGGTGGTTATAGCCCTTTTCATGTTTTTTTCATGTTATAGCGCCACCTAGTGTTCAATCGTCGCGATTTTTTTACTGTGACCCCAGAATGAACCCATACACATGTGTACCGAGTTTGGTGAAGCTATCTTATTTACTTTTTAAGTTATAGCCATTTTAGTAAAATAGGCTCCTCCCACAACGATTATTTTGCGCCCCCTAGCGTCCATGAATCGAAATTTCAACATTTTTTCGATAATTATTGATCTTCAGACTCCAGAGAACATTTCTGCACTGGTTTGGCTCCGATCGGGCAAAAAACCAGGGACTAGTTCGCAAAAGTAGATTTTCGACAAAATTCAAAATGGCGGAAAATCTATCATGACGGAAATGAAATCGGAGATATACGTTTTGTTCGTCAGGCGTCCAGCTTTCCAATGATATAAGACACTTGAGTCTGCGACATACGGTCTAGGAGTTATGAGCAGTTTCGCGCTTTTGGTTGCTATAGCGCCACCTATGGGCCAATCGGGGTCATAATCTCTGAACCTCTCCTCGATTTTTGTACTACCATCTGGCAAAGTTTCAATGCTCTAGCCCTTACGGTTTGGGCTGCACGATGCGTTTTACGGCAGAAGAATAATAATAATAATAATTAAAGCTGCAAGCAGCATTTATCGGGGTTCAAGCATTTAAGGCCTTTAAGCACATAAGCATTTAAGACATTAAGTTTTATTTAGAAAGCTTTTAACCACTGAAATAATAGATGGAAAAGTCCATTTACAGCCAATACAGGCAATTTACCATAGGAAATATATGGTTTTAAAGCCTTTTGACTGTTATAGTGCTATCTTTGGTCCGATCTCCATAAAATTTTGCATGCTTGTTAATGATGTTATGTCACATATGCTCACCAATTTTTGTGAAGTTCTGAGTTTTCATTTAGGGTTTATAGGCTTTTTAGTGCATTTTGCCACGCCCCTTTTATAAATAACCCTATTACAGCCATCCTAATGCAAAAGTTTAACTTTTTTTTTGATAATTATTGATCTAGAGTGTCCAGAGAATTGTCCTAGACTGGTCTGGTTCCGATCGGGCAAAAAACCTAGGACTAGTTCGCAAAAGTAGGTTTTTAACATATTCGTAAATATTTATTGAACGGTTTGATTGACATTAATGGTTCTTGAGGCAAAGTTGTTCAACATGAGGAGGTCTATCAAATGATATGCATTTTGTGATGAAATTTGTTACACCACGTGATTACCGAGCCTTAAAACTCGTTAGCGCCAACTAGTGGCCGATTTCTTTCAAAATTCTTACAGACCTCTAGGGGCTTGAGCCGAACATGCCCACCGAGTTTCGTTCCGATCGCACTTCGTTAACCTTCTTTTAATAGGTGCTCAAAACTCATTGGCCAATGGCGGCCATGTTTTTCGAGATACGCCAATATCCTTTTAGACATACATGGCCCCTTGGGCCAAGACACTGCATACCAAATTTCAAGTCAATCGGACTAACGGGCAGGTGTCTATACGTTTTTTTTGTTTTATAGCGCCACCATGTGGCCAATCGACGGAATTTTTTTTACTGTGACCTCAAATTGACCTCTTACACACGTTTAGCAAGTTTGGTGAAGTTTACTGAATTACTTCTTGAGTTATAGCCATTTTAGTAAAATAGGCTCCTCCCACAACGTTAATTTTGCACCCCCTAGCGACCGTGAATCGAAATTTCAACTTTTTTTCGATAATTATTGATCTTCAGACTCCACAAAACAATTCTGCACTGGTTTGGTTCCGATCGGGCAAAAAACCAGGGACTAGTTCGCAAAAGTAGGTTTTCGACAAAATTCAAAATGGCGGAAAATCTATCATGGCGGAAATAAAATCGGAGATATACGTTTTGTTCGTCAGGCGTCCAGCTTTCCAATGATATAAGACACTTGAGTCTATGACTTACGGTCTAGGAGTTATGAGCAGTTTCGCGCTTTTGGTTGCTATAGCGCCACCTATGGGCCAATCGGGCTCATAATTTGATAACCTCTCCTCGATTTTTGTACTACCATCTGGCAAAGTTTCAAAGCTCCAGCTCTTACGGTTTGGGCTGCACGATGCGTTTTAGCGGAGAAGAAAAATAATAATAATAATAAAAATCAGTACAATTACAATAGGGTTTCAGCACTTCGTGCTTGAACCCCTAATAAAAATCAGTACAATTACAATAGGGTTTCAGCACTTCGTGCTTGAACCCCTAATAAAAATCAGCACAATTACAATAGGGTTTCAGCACTTCGTGCTTGAACCCCTAATAAAAATCAGCACAAATACAATAGGGTTTCAGCACTTCGTGCTTGAACCCCTAATAATAATAATAAAAATCAGCACAATTACAATAGGGTTTCAGCACTTCGTGCTTGAACCCCTAATAAAAATCAGCACAATTACAATAGGGTTTCAGCACTTCGTGCTTGAACCCCTAATAATTAAAGCTGCAAGCAGCATTTATCGGGGTTCAAGCTATTAAGGCCTTTAAGGGTTTTTAAGCACAAAAGCATCAAAAGTTATCAGGTTTTATTTAGCAAGCATGTAACCACTGACATAATAGATGGAAAAGACCATTTACAGCCAATACAGGCAATGTACCATAGGAAATATATGGTTTTAAAGCTTTTTAACAGTTATAGCGCCACCTATGGTCCGATCTCCATAAAATTTTGCATGCTTGTTAATGATGTTATGTCACATATGCTCACCAATTTTTGTGAGGTTCTGAGTTTTCATTTAGGATTTATAGGCTTTTTAGTGTATTTTGCTACGCCCATTTTATAAATGACCCTATTACAGCCATCCAAATGCAAAAGTTTAACTTTTTTTTGATAGTTTTTGATCTAGAGAGTCCAGAGAATTGTCCTAGACTGGTCTGGTTCCAATCGTGCGAAAAACCTAGGACTAGTTCGCAAAAGTAGGTTTTTAACATGTTTGCAAATATTTAATGAACGGTTTGATTGACAGCAATGGTCCTTGAGGCAAAGTTGTTCAGGATGAGGAGATCTATCAAATGATATGCATATTGTGTGGATATTTGTAACACCACGTGATTACAGAGCTGTAAAACTCGTTAGCGCCAACTAGTGGCCGATTTCTTTCAAAATTGTTACAGACCTCTATGGCCTTGAGTCGAACATGCCCATCGAGTTTCGTTCCGATCGGCCTCCGTTAACCTTGTCTAATAGGTGCTCAAACTTCATTGGCCGATGGTGGCCATGTTTTTCGAGATACGCCAATGTCCTCATACACATACATGGCACCTTGGACCAAGACACTGCATGCCAATTTTCAAGTCAATCGGACTAATGGTCAGGTGGTTATAGCCTGTTTTATGTTTTTTTCATGTTATAGCGCCACCATGTGGCCAATTGCCGCGGTTTTTTTACTGTGACCTCAGATTGACCTCTTACACATGTGTACCAAGTTTGGTGAAGATACCTCATTTACTTCTGGAGTTATAGCCATTTTAGTAAAATAGGCCCCTCCCACAACGAACGTTTTGGCGGCCTTACCGTCCGTGAGTCGAAATTTCAACTTTTTTTCGATAGTTTTTGATAATCAGACTCTAGAGAACATTTCTGCACTGGTTTGGTTCCGATCGGGCGAAAAACCTAGGACTAGTTCGCAAAAGTATGTTTTTGACAAAATTCAAAATGGCGGAAAATCTATCATGGCGGAAATGAAATCGGAGATATACGTTTTGTTCGTCAGGCGTCCAGCTTTCCAATGATATAAGACACTTGAGTCTACGTCATACGGTCTAGTAGTTATGAGCAGTTTCGCACTTTTGGTTGCTATAGCGCCACCTATGGGCCAATCGGGGTCATACTTTGATAGGTTCTCCCCAAATTGAGGACTACCATTTGGCCAAGTTTCAAGGTTCCAGCTCTTACGGTT
The DNA here is from genome assembly GCF_964197995.2 of Scardinius erythrophthalmus. Classification (NCBI taxonomy): domain Eukaryota; kingdom Metazoa; phylum Chordata; class Actinopteri; order Cypriniformes; family Leuciscidae; genus Scardinius; species Scardinius erythrophthalmus. The sequence continues at coordinate 29,581,582 of NC_138234.1, forward strand.
TGGTCTGCACGATGCGTTTTAGGGGAAAATAATAATAATAATAATAATAATAATAATAAAAATTAAAGCTGCAAGCAGCATTTATCGGGGTTCAAGCAGTTAAGGCCTTTAAGCACAAAAGCATCAAAAGTGATTAACTTTTATTTAGCAAGCATGTAACTACTAACATAATAGATGGAAAAGACCATTTACAGGAAATACAATAGGAAATATATGGTTTTAAAGCTTTTTAGCAGTTATAGCGCCAGCTATCGTCCGATCTTCATAAAAATCGGCATGCTTGTTAATGATGTTATGTCACATATGCTCACCAATTTTTTTGAAGTTCTGAGTTTTCATTTAGGATTTATAGGCTTTTTAGTGTTTTTTGCCACGCCCCTTTTCTAAATGACCCGCTTACAGCCATCTACATGCAAAAGTTCAACTTTTTTTTGATAATTATTGATCTAGAGTGTCCAGAGAATTGTCCTAGACTGGTCTGGTTTCGATCGGGCGAAAAACCTAGGACTAGTTCGCAAAAGTAGGTTTTTAACATAATTACAAATATTTAATAAACGGTTTAATTGAGAGCATTAGTTCTTGAGGCAAAGTTGTTCAGCATGAGCAGTTCTATCAGATGATATGCATTTTGTGATGATAAGTGTAACACCACGTGATTAAAGACCCATAAAACTCGTTAGCGCCAACTAGTGGCCGATTTCGTTCAAAACTCTTACAGACCTCTAGGGCCATGAGTCGAACATGCCCATCGAGTTTCGTTCCGATCGGCCTCCGTTAGCCTTGTCTAATAGGTGCTCAAATTTCATTGGTCGATGGCGGCCATGTTTTTCGAGATACGCCAATGTCCTCATAGACATACATGGCACCTTGGACCAAGACACTGCATACCAATTTTCAAGTCAATCGGACAAACGGTCACGTGGTCATAGCCCTTTTCATGTTTTTTTCATGTTATAGCGCCACCTAGTGATCAATCGTCGCAATTTTTTTACTATGACCCCAGATTGAACTCATACACATGTGCACCAAGTTTGGTGAAGATATCTCATTTCCTTTTCGAGTTATAGCCATTTTAGTAAAATAGGTTCCTCCCACAACATTAACCAACATTAACAAGCAAAGTTGTTCAGTATGAGGAGATCTATCAAATGATATGCATCACGTGATTACATAGCCGTAAAACCTGTTAGCGTCAACTAGTGGCTGATTTTTCAAAATTCTTACAGACCTCTAGGGCCACGAATCGAACATGCCCACCGAGTTTCGTTCTGATCGGCCTCCGTTAAGAGTAAACTAACAGCTTTGAATTAAAATGGTGAGGTATCCTGTTGTAAACATCAACCATGCCTGTTGACAGTTCTCTTTTGTGGGAAGGGAATGAAAAGTTCTCAAATCCGCAGCACAGCCTCAGACATAACATTTATATCCATGATCTGCCATTTTCACTATTGTCCTTGCTTGCTTCTTCACAATACCTGCAGATCTTCTGATGATTCGGCTGTGCAGGTCCACATTAACACTGCCTGGCCTAGAACATGGACTGGAAAATGCAAATTTGGGGGGTATAAATATTAATGATCCTGACTCCAACGTCACAGTCGGTGTTATGGTGGGATTCACTCATTTTTCAGCGGTCTTTTGCAAACAAGAGATTTACACATGAAGGAGGAAACAATGGTGTTTGAGGCTCACGGTATGTCAGTTCCATGTCCAGAACTCTTATCATTCAACTATGCCAAGATAAATACAGTTTTCAATTGTATGGCACCTTTAAAATAGATGATTAGTAATATAATGCTTACTTGGAGTCTGAAATGGCTTTAACAAAAGAAGAAAAATATTCTTAGATTTCTGTTCATTCTAATCATGTACAAATAAAGTAGCACAATAAGATTACATTTATTTGAATGCATTAGTGAGTGTGTGATTGTGCTGTGTGTGCAGCGTGTCAATACTAAAAGTGAAGGTTTAGTTGATATCTTTGGTGATAATATCTGTAGTAATCATAAAAAAACAATTAAGAAATAAAGAATTAAAATTACAAATAATATTCTATTAAGATATGAGTTACAATAACATGATTTGCAATAGTAATAATATCAATAATATATGCACAATACACACAGATTAGACTATCAGGTCTGTGTTTTACAAAAACATTAGTATTGCAGCCAATGTGAGTCTGTGGGATTTATAAACAGACAAAATATTATTTGAAATGTTATTTTAATGATTTTATTAAGTTTAAACAATATTTCAAATGGAAAATATTGAAAAATTTCAAAAAAAAAATGAAAAATAATATTTTAGTGAGCAGAATGAACCAATGAGTGTTCTTCTTCTGGTGGTTAAAATGTAAATGAAAACAATAATACTTAAACAATAATACTTAATACACTAACCATGCTTGAACACACACATGCACACACATTTTGTTGTAGATGTAGATATTTAAAATAAAAGATAGGTAACAAAATGATAATTGCAAATCTCCTCTATATAACACCATTTTCAGATTTCAAATTAATTACTGAGAGGCAGAATTGTTCAAACTGAGAACTCAGTAAAAATGAAGTGATAAACTTTGACAAAACATGACTGTGTTATAATAGGTGATTTTCATGCAAGTAATTTTATATAGTCCAAAAACTAATGCAAAAGCACAGATGAAAATATTTTATTAAGTAGAATGTCCTGCTTCCATAGTAGAAGACCACTAATTGACTCACTTTCATTTGAAAGACTTTTTTATCCACCAGTAAAACAAAGCAGTTTCTCCATGTTCTTTCCATTAAGCATGCTTACACACACAGACACACACACAGACACAAACACATCCACACACACACACACACACACACACACACACACACACACACACACACACACACACACACACACACACACACACACACAAAGACAAATATGTTTTCAATGTTTTTAGGATGTGATATTGTGAAAATATCTTCATCTCCTCATCTTGAACAACTTTGCCTCAAGAATCACTAATGTCAATCAAACCGTTCATAATCATAATAAAAAAATAAAATATATACAAATATCATAATAAAAAAAAAAAACATCATAATAAAAAAGATTGCTTCTTAAAGCATTTGTTTATTTCCCAATACTGAAGCGAATTAAAAGATCATGCGTAATCCTGCTGCTCCCTCTAGTGGACAACAGTGGTATTATAGCTTACATTTTACAGTTGAAGTGTTTGAATGAATGAATGGGAATTTGTTTTTTTACTTATATCTCAGGAACCAAAAGGCGAAAAATTCTGAAACTCAGAGCATAGATAGTGCTTGAGGAGCCCTGTTGAATGAGACCATCAAGGTGTTTTTGTGCGATTGGGGCTGGGAGTTATGACTGTTATAAGGCATATCTGTTCGGGCTATTATCTCTGGAATGCCCAGGGCAAATAACACCACATTTGAATCGAAGCTAGCCAAGGACGCGCCCTTTCCAACGAGCTCTCACACAATGTTCGGGGTGGTCTGGGTCGGGAGTAATGGCCGTTCAAAATCGGGGGTCCCGCGGATTCGCGATGCGCGGGGGGCGCGCTCCCGAGGCCCGCGACGACACGTTTCGATCAAGAGCCCGGAGAGGTCCTCACCATCAAAATTTGAGCGCGCAACGACTTTCCGTTTTCGAGTTATGAATGAATTTGTATTCGGGGGCGTGGCTTAAATGCCGTTATACTTTCGTTTCATTTCATTCATTTACTTTCGTCCATTTCCATATCTCAGTGTAACACAATTGTCAATAGTAATACTCAATAGATGAGTTTTGACAAAATGTGATTGTAAATGTTAAAATAATGATTTTATAAAGTCTAAATATGAATTTTATAACAATATTAGGGAGTAGTATGATGAAATGACAGCAGGGGGCAGTAAAATACCACTTATTGGCTTAATATGTCATTATATTCATATAAAATCACCTTTTGAAGAAGTTAAACTTTTTTTCTGATAATTATTGATCTAGAGAGTTCAGAGAATTGTGCTGCACTGGTTTTGAACATTATGATATGAACATTATATGATAAAAGATAGAAGACACCATTTACAGCAAATACAGGCAATTTACCATAGGAAATATATGGTTTTAAAGCGTTTTAACAGTTATAGCGCCAACTATGGTCCGCTCTCCATAAAATTTTCCATGCTTCTTAAGCAGGTTATGACACATATGCTCATCAATTTTCGTGAAGTTCTGAGTTTTCGTTTAGGATTTATAGGCTTTTGAGTGCATTTTACCACGCCCATTTTCTAAATGACCCTGTTAGCCATGCGAAAAATGCAAAAGTTCAACTTTTTTTTGATAATTATTGACCTAGAGAGTCCATAGAATTGTCCTAGACTGGTTTGGTTCCGATCGGGCGAAAAACCTAGGACTAGTTCGCAAAAGTAGGTTTTTAACATAATTACGAATATTTAATGAACGGTTTGATTGACAGCAATGGTTCTTGAGGCAAAGTTGTTCAACAAGAGGAGATCTATCAAATGGTATCCATTTTGTGACAATAAGTGTAACACCACGTGATTACAGAGCCATAAATCTCGTTAGCGCCAACTAGTGGCCGATTTCTTTCAAAACTCTTACAGACCTCTAGGGCCATGAGTAGAACATGCCCACCGAGTTTCGTTCCGATCGGCCTCCGTTAACCTTGTCTAATAGGTGCTCAAACTTCATTGGCCGATGGCGGCCATGTTTTTTTAGATACGCCAATGTCCTCATACACATACATGACACCTTGGACCAAGACACGGCATACCAATTTTCAAGTCAATCGGACTAACGGTCAGGTGGTTAAAGCCTGTTTTATGTTTTTTTCATATTATAGCGCCACCATGTGGCAAATCGCCGCGATTTTTTTACTGTTACCTCATATTGAGCTCATACATATGTGTACCGAGTTTGGTGAAGATACCTCATTTACTTCTGGAGTTATAGCCATTTTAGTAAAATAGGCCCCTCCCACAACGTACGTTTTGGCGCCCCTTAGCGTCCGTGAATCGAAATTTCGACTTTTTTTCGATAATTATTGATCTTCAGTTTCTAGAGAACATTTCTGCACTGGTTTGGTTCCGATCGGGCGAAAAACCAGGGACTAGTTCGCAAAAGTAGGTTTTTGACAAAATTCAAAATGGCGGAAAATCTATCATGGCGGAAATGAAATCGGAGATATACGTTTTGTTCGTCAGGCGTCCAGCTTTCCAATGATATAAGACACTTGAGTCTACGACATACGGTCTAGGAGTTCTGAGCAGTTTCGCGCTTTTGGTTGCTATAGCGCCACCTATGGGCCAATCGGGGTCATAATTTGATAACCTCTCCTCGATTTTTGTACTACCATCTGGCAAAGTTTCAAGGTTCCAGCTCTTACGGTTTGGGCTGCACGATGCGTTTTACGGCAGAAGAAAAATAATAATAAAAATCAGGACAATTACAATAGGGTTTCAGCACTTCGTGCTTGAACCCCTAATCAGTACAATTACAATAGGGTTTCAGCACTTCGTGCTTGAACCCCTAATAAAAATCAGTACAATTACAATAGGGTTTCAGCACTTCGTGCTTGAACCCCTAATAAATAATAATAATTCGGATCGGGTTCGATTTTCTGCGTTTTTCGCATCCAAGGGTTTGAATGGTGTTTTGACAGAGCCACAGAATGACGGATACGAAAAAACGCATCGATTATGTCAAACTTGACGTTCTTAATATGAATAAAATGCCCCAGAAAAAAATAATATAAAAAACCGAATAAAACATGTGTCTGTAGTAACCATTGGCTATAAGGAGTTTACAAAATAGATATTTTAATATTTTATATTATGAAAACCAAATAGGCCAATATAAATAATATGGTTATTACGTGTGTGTTTGACTTATAAGTCAAATTTGTATAAATAAATTTTTTTCTTGTTTTTGTAGGCTTTGTACTCATCTTTAGACATTTTAACTACGCAATGTGCTAAGTATCTTTTTTAAAGTATACAGGGCATGTTTATTGGGTTAAATTTTATCTGTAAAAAATGTAGGGGGCCCAGAAATTTTGGTTTCCATAGGGCCCAGAATTTCTGGCGGCACCCCTGGTTACACTAGTGCATTTTCATTTTAAAACGCATAATTTTTGCTACGGTTATTATACCTGCCGTCCACACACTACTCCGGAGTTTTAGACCCTCGAAAACGGAGACTGACCCCTGTAAGGTCAAGACCGAAACAAGACGCAAGTGACGCAACGCGTTTTAGCAACGACACCCCAGACTGACAGAAACGTAAAAATAAACGTGAATTTAGGCTACTTTAGTTTTGTACACATTGTCATGTTAATTATAATCAAATGCATTTTGTTTTATTGACCACAATATTATCATTGATATTCTTTTGAGAAGGGCACTTTTGATTAATTTTGAAATGGGCAGGGGCTCGAGCACCCAAAAATGCGACATGAAATACAATCCCCCAATATCACCGGACAGTCAGAATGACAGATGTGAACTTGATACTTCTTGTTATGACAGACACAACTGATAGGCTATATTCACCTCAGAGAAGAAGGTATGGATTGTGTTTTGTCACGTTTTTGTTAATCTTGATTTCTCACAACTTGTGAGAACTGTGAACCAAACCGCGAGCGGAAAATGTTTTAAAACCTCTCCTTTGTGGTCCATAAAAGAAAGAAGGGCATGCAGCATTTAGAACAACACCACGGTGAGTAAATTATGACTTTATTTTCATTCTATAACTTTGATATGATCTGGGTGGTTGCTATGGTATTGCTATGTGGTTGTCAGGGAGTTGCTGTGTGTTACTAAGCTGCAGTTTACACATTAAGAGTTCCACCACTACTCGTTTATGAAGCATATTATACCTGGCTAATGTAAGCCATAGCCTATTCAATGAGTAAATGTAGATGTTGGAGCAGTTCATACAGAGGTGGAGGTATGAGTGAATACTCCAGTCTGTCTCCGGTGGTTATTTGTGGATTGTGGCCTCCTGGATTGCTGACCTGCTAACATAAACTTGCGAGCATCTTCACGCCAAGACCACACCACCACAATTGCCAAATTCAACATCCCAGACACACACACTCACACAAATACACAGAGTCAAAATATAATTCACCCTTGCCCTGAGGATGAGATCTGTGATCAAACATTCTCACACAAACACAAACCTTGAAGGCTGACATGAGCATGACCAGTGTTGAACAGAGTAACAAATACACTATTTTTATAGTCAAATTTGAGGATATATTAATGTCCTGTTGTGAGGCAGTTACATGTGAAGCTCAATGGCACCCTCTTGTGTACGATGAAGAAACAACATTTTATAGTATTAATTTGCAACAGCAAGCATCACTAATACGGCTGCTCTCATACTTTAGGGCAGGGTTTCTCAAACTCTGTCCTGCACAGTTTAGCTCCAACCCTGATCAAACACACCTGAGCAAGCTAATCAATGTCTTCAGGATCACTAGAAACTCACAGCTAGGTGTGCTTGATCAGGGTTGGAGCTAAACTGTGCAGGACAGTGGACCTCCAGGACCGAGTCTGAGAAACCCTGCTTTAGGGTTAGGGACATTATCATATATTATATAGGCTAAGGGTTAATATTTCATAATTCAAAGATAGTTATAGCAACATGCCCAGCTATAAGGTCTAGACGTGTTAAAGAAATAGTACCCCCCATACACACACACACACACCCACAGTGAAAATGCTGAACGTGTAATTCTGACCAATAGACATTATTCTCAAAAGGAAGAAAATGTAATATATCTGCAAGACATTTTCCATGTCACAACAAGTATTTGCTGGATACTAGGAGGCAGGGAGGCTGCAGTCAGTCACACCAATTATGAGGGTGGAATAACTTTATTATATCTGCGTGATGTCAATCTTTTCAGATATTTGAAATAGGAGACTTATGCAATCTCTGCTTTCATATAAGAAGTATAGATGGGTGGATACTTGTACACATCTAGAATCCTTTCACTGGCTAACATAAAAGCAATTCATCATTGTTTATCATTGATATAGAAGGGAAACTGTGCAGTCAGCCGGTGATTACTGCAAAATAAGAACTAGTGTTTAGATATTTGCATGAATGTTTAATTATGGAGGATATTTTGAATGAGGGGTCTAAATTACCAAAATGTCTCATTAATCTGTGAGAATCTGTAAATCTCGTAATAATGATGCACATGAACCACCACAATGCCGTAAATACGAGTGGGAAGCACTGGATTTTCTGTAAGCCCTGATCTTTACAAGTCGGTAGCGTGTCAGTGAACAACATTGCGGAATATCACAATACTTAAAGGTATTTATTTAAGCGATGGTATTCTCAGGCTTTTCTATTTACAAGCCAATTGCCTGCACAGAAAATGATGGCATTATAATATAACAATATAATATGTGACGATGAAGTTTGCAGTGGCTTCATAAATTAATTAAAAACATAAAAAGCAAAGTACACCTGATGCACATTTCTTTGCTCTCCATTTTCTAAAACTAGAGTTTAAGAACCTTGCTGTGTTTAAAAAGTACATTGCCTTGTACTTTTAATTTAAGTGTTTTATGACCTTGGATGCATGTAAATCTGTTGTTGGAAACCTTCCAAATTAAGTTAGGAACCTTTAAAATAGCATAATTAAAAAGTTTTTTTCTTCACGCTTTCGATTCTAATTTCATGATTTACCAGTAGGCCGAAACTATTGCCAACATGGAAAATGAGTGGCTACTTGAAGTTCTCGCTAGGGCAAATGTTCACTCATATTTTGTGATGTCATGGGTCATGTATATAACCGATAACACAGTCATATACAGCCATGTGTGTCCCATGACCCCCTATACACACTCTGAGCTCTGCACATGATCATGTTCACATCCGTTCAGACAGACTCATGAAAACTCTTTATTACTGCTGAGATGAGTAAACATGCGGAGAAGAGCCAGTATGAAGGATTGTTTACATAAGCTGTGGGAAAATCCCACATGTATGCACATTGTGTACATTGTCTCACAGAGATGTTGAATCTGTCATTCAGTGTGTTGACAAGTCACAGAACATAAATAATGGCAATATTTAAAACAGAAAAGAAAAGTTGATTAGAGCACGACCTTTGGAGAGAGAGCGCGAGAGAGAATTTCAAATTTAGATGTAAATTAGATGTAAATTATTTGTTAGTATGCTAATGTATGTTTGTATCAGTTCATCATTTCGCTGTGAGCTATTAAAGTTTTTAATACTCTTGTGAATAATTCTTGAAGTCACTCCAAAATTAAAGAAATATATATATATATATATATATATATATATATATATATATATTTTTTTTTTTTAAAGAAAATTATCCAGTTTTTACATCAATAATTTCATAATTAGGTAGGCCTATATTTCACAATTTTTATCACAATTTAAATATTATTTATTATATTATTATTTTTATTATTTTTATTTTGGGGTGAAATATTACTCACTAAAAGTCTACTTCGAAGACTTTACAACATCATGGCAGTGCGTAGAAGTCGGCATCATGGCAGGCTGTACAGTCTCACTCCTGGCCTTCACAATGGCCATGGAGGTCATCATCAGGGCCTCAAGATGGGTGGTGGGGGGTGAGCGATCCGATCCTTCCACCTATCCAAGCATACATCGATGACATGACCACTCTGACCACTACTGCAGCATGCACCAGGCGGCTACTTGGAAAACTACAGGAGAACATCAAGTGGGCCCGGATGAAAATCAAACCGAACAAGTCACGAAGCATCTCAATAGTCAAGGGACAGCTAAAAAACGTGAAGTTCTGCATTGGTGACGACCCAATACCAACAGTGTCTGGGCAACCTGTCAAAAGCCCGGGCAGATGGTACAACGCAAGCCTCAGGGACAAAGACCAAGTGCAGCAAGTAAGGCAGGACATCACCAACAGTTTGGAAAGCATCAACAGGACCCTAGGGAAGCTGGTGCCTGCAATTTGGACTTCTCCCTTGGGTAATGTTGCTACTCACTATCTACGCGCTCCCAATAACAACTGTGGAGAAGGTGGAGCGAACCATGGCTTCATACGTGAAGAAATGGCTCGCCGTCCCACACTGTCTGACTAACATCAACCTCTACGGCAAAGGGGTCCTTGAACTGCCTATCACAAGCCTTACCGAAGAGTACAAGTGCTCTAAAGTAAGACTCCAGATGACTTTGAAAGACTCCAGAGACCAGACGATCAGCAATGCTGTTCCACCCCTGTTAACTGGACGGAAATGGACACCATCTGACGCAGTGCAGCAAGCTACGTCAGCCCTGAGAGACAGCGACATTGTAGGGCATGCAGGTGGGAAGAGGCGGCTTTGGCCTTACAGTAAGTAAGCCAACTTGGCGTAAGGCCTCAACTGCAGAGAAGAGGAAAATGGTGGTCGAGGAGGTGCGCCGTCAGGAGGAGGCGGAAAGAAGCGCCAAGGCTGTCTCTCTTGTCAAGCAGGGACAATGGATGAGGTGGGAAGGTCTGGAGAGGAGAAAGCTCAGCTGGAGGGAGCTCTGGGAAATGGAGGCAAGCAACATCAGCTTCATCATCAGTGCCACCTATGATGTGCCCCCATCTCCAAAAAACCTCCACCAGTGGTATGGCGAGGACCCAACCTGTGCCCTCTGCCCAACTCCAGCGACACTCAAACACATCTTGACCGGTTGTGAGACCAGCCTTACACAAGGCCGCTACACCTGGAGGCACAACCAGGTCCTCAAGAGTCTGGCAGCAGCTCTTGAGTGCAAGAGGAATATCACCAACTGCTTGCCCCTGAGAGCAACCAATTCCATCACGGCCCCAACCTTCATCCGAGAGGGACAGAAAAAGCCCAACCATCCCCATACCAAACCAGAAGCTGGACAACTAGCTATGGCCCGGGACTGGAAGATGCTAGTCGATATTGGCCAGCAACTAATCTTTCCACCTGAGATTGCAGCCACCACCCTTAGGCCAAACTTGGTACTCTGTTCCCCTTTATTGAAGTCTGTTTACATCATAGAGCTCACTGTCCCATGGGGGAATTCAACAGAAGAGGCCGATGAGCTAAAGAAACCGCGCTACATAGAACTGGCAGCAGACGCTCAACAACGAGGATGGAAAGCTTAAGTCTATCTGGTTGAAGTGGGATACAGAGGTTTTGTGGCTTCTTCCACCATCAGACTGCTGAAAGACTTTGGCATTCATGGACAGGCTCTGCGACAATTAGATCAGTCTCTGAAGAGGAAGAAAGAAGCAGCCACTGGATATGGATTAAGCAGAAGGACCCTTGCTGGGCTTCAAGAGCATCAACATGACCTGCACACTAATCCACCCCATACCCCACTTGAGAACACAGGTCACAACCCTCCAGGAGGAGGTTGAACAAGGTATGCGGTCAGCCCTAGGCTTGACGCAGGGAAGAGGACGCCCCCTGCCTTGCATAGTCCCATGGGCTGCACCATTTAAACAACCAGGCAATTCTCATGATTGGGCATGGGAAACAAGCTCATTTTTGATCACCCTGTAGCTGGCCACCTTTGATGAGGGTGTCTAGTGTTGAAAGGCCGAAACACCCCCTGATTTAAAGGTACACTACTGATGATGTGTCCCGAAATTTACATCTTTACCATGTCTGAGATACAGCCCTTACGCCACTCTCAACATCAAGGCAAACCTCATGTGCATAACATCTATTGGCACTATGGACAGCTTACCATCACGTCCCGTGTTTCATGATTCTAGTCAGGTTTATCAGATATATTTATAAATAAATTATTTATAGTTATTTTACGGTAATGACATTTATTTATTTATTAAGAATTTTGGGGAGTAGGCTAAATGTGCTAAAAATAATAAATCGTATTTATGGTCGTATTTCTTCTTCTTCTTTCTGTATTTCTGGGGTGAAATATGATCCATGTTTTTGACATATTATGGTTAGGTTGTATTTGATAGGCTGGCTCCACCATCCCCGTGACCCTACACAAGTGTTAGGTTGTAGATTGTCCAAATTTTCTCTTCACAATGACTGTATTTGAATAACTATTATTGTCTCAACAGTTTTCCATAAATGTTGTTAGTCATTTCTTTGTAAAGATCATGTTGTGTAATGTCCTCTATAAGCTAAATTGCAGCTATTACTCCAGCTTCACCATATGTCTGCACTGGATGAACAGGGAAGCATGCTTTGGTAACAAGGCAACAGATGATGACAGCACAATGTGTTTTGTACTTAAGTTGCCAAGTAGAAATGGACATTGACAAGGTTCAGGTGGGTTCAGAGCCTCTGGACTGCAACATAATCAATGCTATTTAGCTATTGCTATATCTCTGTATGGCGGATATGACTCATGCTTTTCTAACCAGTGTTCTCTTTGCCTTGGCAGATTGCATGGCATTAAACTAAAACATATTTTGCAGGTCATTTATGTGTTTTTTTCCCCTAACAGGCTTGAACATTTGAGCTAAACAAGGTTAATATAAATGTAACTAAAATTAATGGTTTCAAATTACAATCACCTACAGACCAACGATTTAGAGAGTTATGATATTTGACTGATGATTCAAAGAAAAAAAGAGCAAATGTAATGAAATTAATTTCATTAAACACAAGGTGTAGGCCTTTTATTACGACGCAGTACTTATTTCAGACAGTAGATGGCCCTAGACTTTCACCCCGTCCTCCTGTCATCCATAATGTTCACTTATATTCATCTGACTAAAAATATTAAATTTTATCCCATTGCAGCTATTGCCAAGACAAAAGTGACTTATTTATCTGTATTTTAGTAGATGATGCAGGAACTTTTATTTAGAGAACAGGCTGTGTAATACAATAAAATAAAATAAAAACTCCACTCAGAGATTTTCAAAGCAAAACTTAACTAAACAAAAAGACTGAAAGCAAAATGAAACACATAAATGAAACAAAACAGGCAAAAAGACTGAAACAAAAAGACTGAAAGCAAAATGAAACACAAAAATGAAACAAAACAGGATATATATATGTGCATATATGTAATATATATATATATATATATATATATATATATATATATATGTAGGCCTACCCATATTCATATATAATAATGTGTGTGTGTGTGTGTGTGTGTATGTGTGGACATGTTTTTCTACACCGGTGGGGACTTAAACCTGAATGCACACAGACTCATGGAGACTCGTGTCACCGTGGGGACCTAAATTGAGGTCCCCATGGGTACAAAAGCTTATAAATCATACAGAATTAGTTTTTTTGAAAATGAAAAAATGCAGAATGTCTCCTGTGATGGGTAGGTTTAGGGATAGGGGCAGTGTAAGGGGATAGAATATACAGTTTGTACAGTATAAAAACCATTACGTCTATGGAGAGTCCTCACGTGTGTGTGTGTGTGTGTGTGTGTGTGTGTGAGCTGTGGTGTGTGCAAGTGATCGGTAATGAAGGTAGAGATACTGACCTCATGTGCCACTCCTCCCACGTTAACACCTGTGAGTCATCTTCAAAAACTGTGTGTATGAGAGAGAGAGAGAGAGAGAGAGAGAGAGAGAGAGAGAGAGAGAGAGAGAGAGAGCACAGTACATAAGAGAGAACGAAAGATCAAGATGGAGGAGGGAATGGGTGACATGACAATCATCGTCTCAGCTTTTTTGTTCATTTGTCTCGGCACACTTCTGTAATTCAGTGTGCGTGTGCAAGACGATGACTGACCTCTCATGTCTTCATTTCTCACGCTCTCTCCATAATTTCAATTTCAATTTCTCAAAGTGCTTTATTGGTTGTCTTATACAACATAATTCCAAATCATCTATGCAACAACAAATAGCAAAAACAGTGGGGTTCTTTGTAACATAATGTACTTTAGACTAATCTACAGAATATAAGGTATAAATTACTATTTCTAAGCAAGTCCATACTTTAATTTGTAGCAGACAAATTTTTTACAATTATTTCAAAGTCTGAAACAAATGTACAAAAACAGAGTTTCACTGTTTTGTTTGCTAAACAAAACTAAACAAAAGAGAACAACGCCAACCCAAACCAACAAAAACTAAACAAAATAGAATAATAGGTAAATAGGTAAACAAAACAAAATATAAAAAAAAAATAAAAAAAATAAAAAAAAGCAGTCCGGTTTGGAACGCCATCCACTTGTGATCTGATCGACCAAAGTGCATCTTAATACCGGGTGTAAACGGAGCCTTTATTTCATTTGTATCTTTTTTTTATTGTATTTATCTATGCTTGTAATTTGTAAATTTTCTATGCAGATTCACTCCCCTACAAAATCACCCCAATCATTCTAGAATGATTAATTCTTTCCAAATTTGTTGTTACAATATCATGCAGCCCTATATGTAATATAATGTTCCACAATGGAGAATGAGTTAGTTACACACCTAATGTTTTTAATATGTAAGGTAGAGGTTAAAAAATCCCTTACCCTAAATATTAGCAATGAATAGTTATGCTTACTTTTGGTATGAAAACACCACAAATAAATTAAAATAAAACCATGTAAAGGTTTAATATCAAAGCATTAATTGCATAAATCGTTCTACTGTAAGCACACGCACAGACAGTTAGTTAATATAGTGATTAAAGCAGTAATTGGCTTCTGCGAGTGTGTATTTCAAGAATATTTTTTTCTGCAATAGATCCATAACTGATGTCACACAGTGGCAAAAGCATTTCTCTCTTGGTCTGTCTTGCTTTCTAGTCACTGAGTAGAGTTTACTGGCACAGGAGCACCAGCTGAGGTCCCATCATTCTCAGATGCATGCTGGGAAAATTCCTCAAGCTGGATGGAGGAGAATGTATTAATGGGCCAACGCTGTTCCAGCAACAGGGACGAAAGCATGATGTACAATGTGCAGACGTACTATCTGAACTTCCACACACTTCTGAAAGCATAAGCACTCTGTCCTTTTAGTGTGTGTACATTAAAGTAAAAACCCATTATCCAATTGTCACATGTCTCAGTGGACCTTTACATACAAACCTGCTCAGCAACCCTCGACATGTTCAGCATGCGTGCTGTTACCATGTTCGAAACAGGAGAACATGTTTGTGCTGACATCGGTTGCATTAGGATCTAATTACCCTGAATGTTAAACACAGGCATGTTCAGCCTCGACAAAGCACTCTGAACTTTTCGCACAAACAAGAAAAAGACATCTCGTTTTCTTTATTTAGAATACACTTTTAATGAAAAGAAAATATGGAATGAAATTTGCTCTAGACAGGCTCAATGTTTTTGAGTTTGTGTATGTGTGTCATTTCTGTCCCAAAAACAAACAAAAAACAAATCCACATTCGTATGTTGCAACAGAAGGTGACTTCCAAAGTTTTAACAGGATTACGCCCAAACACCCAAAGACGGTGATGCCATTTTTCCTAATCCACTTAAATGTCAAGGCTAACTATATTTGCATAACATGTTCTCTGATTGTAAAGTTTTTCTGGGTGGTTGCCAGGGTGTTGCTATGCAGTTGCTTAGCTCTTATGTGTGTTTTTTATTATGTTGCTAATTGTTAGGGTGTTGTGGGTGGTTGCCAGGGTTTTGCTATGCAGTTGTTGTTCTGTGATTGTTAGGGTGTTGTGGTGGATGCCAGGGTGTTGCTAACCTGTTCTGAGTGGTTTTTAACATATTGCTAATTGTTAGGGTGTTTTGTGTGGTTGCCAGGGTGTTGCTATGCAGTTTCTAAGCTGTTCTGAGTGGGTTTTTTTTATCATATTGCTAATTGTTAGGGTGTTGTGTGTGGTTGCCAGGGTGTTGCTAACCTGTTCTGAGTGGTTTTTATCATATTGCTAATTGTTAGGGTGTTGTGTGTGGTTGCCAGGGTGTTGCTATGCAGTTTCTAAGCTGTTCTGAGTGTTTTTTTAATCATATTGCTAATTGTTAGGGTGTTGTGTGTGGTTGCCAGGGTGTTGCTAACCTGTTCTGAGTGGTTTTTATCATATTGCTAATTGTTAGGGTGTTGTGTGTGGTTGCCAGGGTGTTGCTAACCTGTTCTGAGTGATTTTTATCATATTGCTAATTGTTAGGGTGTTGTGTGTGGTTGCCAGGGTGTTGCTAACCTGTTCTGAGTGATTTTTATCATATTGCTAATTGTTAGGGTGTTGTGTGTGGTTGTCAGGGTTTTGCTATGCAGTTTCTAAGTTGTTCTGAGTGTTTTTTTTTATCATGTTGCTAACTGTTAGTGTGTTGTGGGTGGTTGCCAGTGTGTTGCTATGCAGTTGCTAAGCTATTCTGAGTGTTTTTTATCATATTGGTAATTGTTAGGGTGTTGTGTGTGGTTGCCAGGGTGTTGCTAACCTGTTCTGAGTGGTTTTTATCATATTGCTAATTGTTAGGGTCGGGTGTTGTGTGTGGTTGTCAGGGTTTTGCTATGCAGTTGCTAAGCTATTCTGAGTGGTTTTTATCATGTTGCTAACTGTTGGTGTGTTGTGGGTGTTTGCCAGGGTGTTAGAATGCAGTTGCTAAGCTATTCTGAGTGGTTTTCATCATGTTGCTAATTGTTAGGGTGTTTTGGGTGGTTGCCAGTGTGTTGCTATGCAGTTCCTAAGCTGTTCTGGGTGCTGTGTTAATTTGTAGGGTGTTGTTGTGGGTGGTTTTCAAGGCTATGCATTTAATAAGGTGTAATGTAATGGTTTTTTACATTACAATGGATATTTGGTTTCTAGGTTGATCACTGGTTGCCAGGGCATTGCTATGTGGTTGCTAAGGTGTTTCATGAGACTCAACCATGGAGGTTTCTTCATGAGTTTTAGAATGTGTGAGTCCTTTTATCACAAAACTAATCTTTTTTCGTATGTCGCAGCATAAGGAGAAAGTTTTAACAGGATTACAGCTAAAAGATCCAAAGGTGGTCCTGCCATTTCACCAAATCCACTTAAATATCAATGCAATCCTTTCCAGAACTTGTGCATTTCAGTGGAAGTTTCTCCTCTAACATCACCATCAGAAGTCTAGTTTGATGAAACCAGTGGGTTAAGCTTGGCTTTGTAAAGTGTGACTCTAAGATGAAGAGGGGTGAAGAGATGAAGAGGTTTAGCAAAATGCAATAAGATCTCTATTGTACCGACTCAGCATTCATTACACACAACTCTAGTGTCGGCTATCTCTCCTAAATCATTGGTGCTGAATTGATTACACCGGCTGCTGAAATACTGGAGCTCAGAAATTAATATGTCAGCGGACTGGATTTATTGATCTGCTTTACTTAGGGCTTATTGCGTTCAAAAACAAAATCTCATCTGTCTCACTTTCAACATCATTTAGATGGAATAGCCAAGATCCAAGACAATTGTGAATTCACAGTCACTATGGCCCTGTCCCAAATGGCACACTTCATATGCACTTTCGGTCTTGTGGACTTACAGTGGCTGCTGCGTGCACGTGTCCGTTAAGTCCATGAGACTGTAGGGTCATTTGTCATTTGTCATTTTAGGTTTCAGAAGGGTGCTCACGAGACCTACGACCAAGCCCACACTTTCCAACAGTCAAAGCGGCGTTATGTCACAAAAGTACGAACTTGTTAGTGATTTCCGGTTCATGAACGAATCATTCTTTTGAACCGATTCTTTTTAGTGAACCGGTCGAACCAGTACACTAAATCGGACTGAATCGTTCGAAACAGTTCGCGTTTTGCGCTAATCCACAACTACTTGCTTTACGACATACCTGACAGTCCCTCCGACTCGAAATAAACCAATATCCCGGAGTTTTACTCTAGTAAATCCAACAGTTCACTGAACTGAGACATGTTGTGCTGAGAGAAGTGATGAGCACGAGCAGCTGATGCTGAGCATGCGCGCACTACCGAAAATACAGGTACCGAGGTTCTCAATCACCAGTACAGAACCAACTGTTTGTTTCGGGCATGTTCAACATACTGAGAACTGGTGAGCTGTGCGTGCGCTCGCTCAATTTTTTCTGAGGGACGAAATGCATGTTTATTAAGAATTTTGTTGGACATCAGTAAGTGTAACAAAATACAACATGTTGGAAACATGTTTATCACATAATTACTGTATTTTCACTGTTTTATTTTAAAGATTGGAAACACAATGAATGGGTAGTAAAACTAATTATTATACTAAAACATTATTTTCAGGAACAGCTAATTTAATTTCTAAGTAAGTTGATATTTGACGTAAACTCTTGCGAGGGTTTTAAGGTTTTAAGTTAATCAAAACATAACGTATTAAACATAGCCTACTGGAGACATGCATCGACTTTTTAGTTTTGTCGACTATAGGCTATATTCAGGTTTCAGCAGTTCTTAGCTCAGCGCTACAGCAGTTCTCCGATCACCAGTACAGAACCGAGAACTGTTTCTTTCGGACATGTTCGATACAGAGAACCAATGAGCTGGAGATACTGAGCATGCGGGATAGCTCTCCGTCTCTGAACCGAACTTTCTTTTGGCAAAACTAAGTGCATGCTGTGCTGACATGAGCACGGGTGAACCGAGGACTTAAATGAGGGGCCGAATTCGGCCTCACTGAAATGAGATAAATTCAGCAATAAAGGCCTCTTTGTTGCCTATAAAGGCAATTGAAGAATGAACTGGTGTAACGTAGTTTCGAACAGAATCAGGCCAAACAGAAGTTCGTTTGGAGTTTGAAACAGCTTGCCAAAGCGAACTTTCCGGAAAAGTTTGCTGCGGCTGGTTAACACCTTCGAACTACCATTGGTAGGTGATGATGTAATAGGTGGGTGTGGCTCTGAGGCTCCGCCTTCTTTGATGTGGAAATCTTCTCCGGTTCATTTACTCTGTTGAGTCCGTCGAGGACAGAAGCAGCGAGTAAAAACATGGACAGACTGGAGAGCGGGTTTATAGTAAAAAATTAAGTGTTATTCTAATTGAAAGAGACGCTGACATTTTTGTCATGTTTAATACTGTAAAGCTGTTTGATATAAAGCAGTCTATTATATAAAGTGCTATATAAATGAACATGACATGACTTTACTGGAGTATCGAATTGCAGAGCTTGTGCAAACACACACATTGCTCTGATCAGATGCTTTCTTAGTTCAGTTCGAGTTTTGTTCTCATCCGATATTGTCAGTGCACTTAAATAGAAAAAAAAGTGTATTTTATTTAAACCCCAACTAAGCAAGCCAAAGCAAGAAACAATAACTCCATCAGGTGATATAAACTGAGGAAAAGACCTTAGGAGAAACCAGGCTCAGTCGGGAAACCAGTTCTCCTCCGGCCAGAGGAACAAACATGATGTGGTTTAATTCAAGGCTGCATCACAAGTTAGATTGTATATTAGTATTCAAAATTTTTCATTCAGCTCATTCTAAAAAAAAGAGTAGAGTTTGGAGACTTCCTTTTCTCCCAACCAATGTAACATAGAGTGGTAGAAGCATTTGAGAAACCTGCTTGAAATAAATAGTATTTGCAATTAACTTTGGTGGTGCAGAAATGACACACTTCACCTTTAACGTTTAGATCGAAGAATGATATCCAGTTGCATTTGTATTTTCTTGTGCTATGAAGCTGCGGGAGACAAAAAGTGTCATTTCCATGTGTGTTATCAAGCCCCTTGTGGCGTAACCTCGCTAGCTAGAGCGCAAGGGTGGTCTGAAGCTCTCGCCGCTCTCGAGCCAGGCCGTGGCTACGGCACATTGATTTTTCTCCAGCAGCTTGTTGTCTAATTGCCCTTATCAAAATCATGACCTGCTAAATGATGGTGTCTGTAATCTCACACTCTCTAGCCAGTGGGCATTGACATTTAGTCCGATTAATTATTGCAAACATCCAGAGAGAGAGCACTAGGGGCTCGTCTCAACGGAAGAGTAGAAAAGAGAGACTAAGGGAGTTTTGAGTGTCACCATCTGTCGTTGTGAATAACTGCTACCCAGAGACTAGAGGCCGTGTTTACAAAGCCGTCTGCGGGTGCTGGAACCAGATCAGCTTCGCTCATCGCCAAACTGCTCAAAGTAGCTATAGCTGATCCAGACTGTCAGAAACACAATCCAAGATCAGCTCTCAAATTGGCAAATGAGTTTTTAATACAGACGCACAGCCCATAGTTTTCATTCTGCTAATACACATGTATTACTTTTCTCAGGTGTGTGCATGGACCGTCACGCAATATCAGTCTCAAATTTCATTTCACAGGATGTGAAATAAACTCTAGACAGTGGGGAAAAGAAACCCTGGCTCTCCTTTTAAAACAGCAATATTTTTACGTATTCTCAAGGAAATGTTATGTTAGGGTGTTGTGGATGGTTGACAAGTTGTTGCTATGCGGTTTCTAAGGTGTTGTGAATCTCCAAATCCATTAAAATGTTGAGACTTAGGTTAAGGTTTAGCATGTTGCTATAACTTATGGTGTTGTGAGTGGTTGACACTGTTGCAATGCGCTTGCTAAAGTGGTTTCAAGGGGTTGCTATGTGAATTTGATTTACAAGTCGTTGCTATGCAGTTGTGACTGTGAGTGGTTATGAGTATGTTGCTATGCACTTGTGGTTGACATGCCATTGCTATGCCATTTACAGTGTGTTGTGAATTACCAAATCAACTTAAATGTTGAGGTTAAATTTATTTGTTTTGCATTTTTCTATGGAATCCTTTTGGTGTTGTAAATGGTTGCCAGGGTGTTGCTATGCAGTGTTGTGAGTGTTTTTTAGCATATTGCTATGCAACTATGGTTGACAAGACATTGGTACAGTATGTGGTTGCCAAGTTGCTGTGAGGGGTTTTCGGCAGTTGCTATATTAATGTGGTTGTCAGGATTTTATGCAGAAGTTAAGAGATTCTGAATTGTTTTTAGAATTTTATTACTTAGCATGTTTATGGTGGTTGCCAGGGTGTTTCTAAGGTGTTCTGAGTGGTTGACAGGGTGTTGCTATACAGTTGCTAAAGTATTGTAAGTGGGTTTTAAGAATGTCACTATGCAGTTTTAAGGTGTTGTGGATGGTTGCCATGATGTTGCTAATGTATTTTCTAAGGTGTTCTGAATGGTTGACAGGGTGTTGCTAAGTCGTTGCTTAGGTGTTGTGAGACACCAAATTCACTTAAATGTCAAGGCTAACTTTATTTAACATGTTTTATGCAATCTTAGTGGTTTTCAGCAAGTTGCTATGTAGTAGTGGTTGACAGGGTGTTGCTAACGTGTAGCTGTGCAATTATTATGGAGTTGTGGATGGTTGATCGGGTGTTGCGTTTTGTTATGCAATTCTTAAAATGGTTGTGGTGGTTGCCAGGGTGTTGCCAAGGTGTTCTACGTGGTTGACATGGTGTTGCTAATGTATTTGCTAAGGTGCTCTGAGTGGTTGACAGGGTGTTGTTAAGGTGTTCTACGTGGTTGACATGGTGTCGCTAATCTATTTGCTAAGGTGCTCTGAGTGGTTGACAAAGGTGTTGCTAAGCGATTTCTAAGGTTTGTGAGTCACCAAATCCACTTAAATTTCAAGGCTAACTTTATTTAACATGTTTTTATGCCTTGGGATGAGCATGATTGATGGTTGACAGGGTGTTTCTAACAAGTTGCTGTGGAATTGTTAGGAAATTGTAGATGGTTGATCGGTGTTAGTACACTTAACATGGTTATGGTAATTGCCAGGCTGTTGCTATGCATTTGGGTCTGAGTGGTTGACATGCCCTTGACGATCTGTTGGCCCGTAGGTCTTCTGGGTGTTTTGGATTATTGATTACATATTGCAGTTGCTAGGGTGTCCTAGTTGCTGTGGGTTTACTTACTGGCCCAAGTCAAAAAGCCTATATGATATTCTTGGCCATTGTATAAGGGCTCAGATCCCTCCTTCAGTATTAAGTCTATGGGATTTCTTTGCCCATTTAATTGTCCTACAGATTAAAATATTTAAATTAGTAATATCACACTTCTCAAAGAAACCACAACACAAGCGATGAGTCAACTGCCAAAATGTATGCCAAAAACCAAAAGGGTTTTGTTCAAATCCCTAACCCAATGTATGACCAATAATAATAGTGACGATTGCCTTAGAAAACACCACTAATAAGAGAGTCGATAAACTTTAAGTATTCAAATAACCATATAAAAAGAATAAGGGATTTTATGGTTCAGTCATATATGATCATAATAATAAAATTTCTCAGACAGGGCTGCTGGTCTTAGAAAGGAGTGCAAAATTTCATAGTGAGCCTAAACTGTTATCACAGATGTTTTTGTTGTGCTGTAGCTTTTGAGTTTTTAATTTTTAATTAGTTTTTTTCCTTACCATTTTGCATAGCAAACAGTTTTTTAAGACCCGTCTAATCTGCATTTGTCCTTGTGTTGACAGGTGTCCAGGTGTTTATGCTACACTTTTCATCGAATTTCCATTGAAATGCATTAATATAACCTTGGTAGACAGATGTGGCCCACAAACTGTAATCAAAACAACAAAATGACTATATCTATCGATCTATATCTGTCTGTTTCAATTCCCTTGCTTTTCCAGCCTTGGAAACTCTTCCTTTATCCTGGTTGACCCATCAGTAAAAGGCCTTTCCTATGGTATTTTGGGGAAGACAGGATACTTTGTGATTATATAGAGGAATGGGAAGAAAGAGAGAACAGGGTCAGTGTAGCAGACCTACCCTGCTGGATTTTTCCCTAAGAGCCTCAATCGATCCATAGTTGGGCAGGACAAAAAAGAGAACGAGAAAATTGAGAGCGAGGAGAGCGGAGGTCAGTGGTTCAGCTTTGTTTCTCGAAACGAAATGGAGTTCTGATGTATTTCCCAAAATCCATTCATACTGCTGGGCACAACAGCAAGAGCAGTGTAAAATCCTGCAGAGATCGTTGATGTTGTTTATGTCACTAATCGCAGTGCTATTCGCACGCCTGCTATTGAGCTCATGTGTTCAGACTCCTGTGGGTTTGTTTAGACATGTCAACCTATTGTTGTTGGAAATGCCTAATTGTACAATTTACTCACCTTGCCACGGGCTTTTAAAACTAGTATTTTGACAAAGACACAAGCTGCAATTTAAAGCAGTTTATCAGGGATCAACGGCAAATGCCCGGTACACATTGTATGATTTTGGGCTGTCCTAGACTAAAGATAACCAATCGTGATTTCTGTGGTCCTGGCTCCTAAACGGTGGTCCTACGTCGTACAGTGAGCAAGGTTATTTTCGTAAATGAAAACTGAAACTAAGACTAAAACTACTGGTCAAAAAACATTTTCGTAAACTGAAATCAAATAGAAATTTAAACATAAACGATAAAATAAAACAAAACTAACAGCATAAGCCTACTGAAAAACTAACTGAAATAAATTAATAATTATAGCAAAAATAAATAATTGTTTTCGTAATTAATAAGCTCTCACCCTGTACCGGAAAATCATGTTTTTCCATTGGACTGCACTACTTTATTTTTCAATGTAAACACGTGCTATAGGACATGAATGACTATAGAGAGCCTAAGTCCCGCCCCTCCGCTTCCGGCTCATGGGACCTTATTTCGGAAAAAATATGTATGGAAGTCAATGGCGAGAGATAACTTATCTTTTTATTCCGTCTGAACTGTGCCCTGAACTACACATATGATGTTTGTCAATTTAAAAGGTAATTATGAAAGTCAAGAAAGTCGCAGTTTGTCATAAAACAGAAGAGTAACGTTTAGTTTAATGTGAAAATCGCTCAATGAACTACATCTCTCGTCTCCCACTATGTACGTCACAAGATCCGTTGCTCGTATGTGTGTATTCTGGCTCAAAACACTCAGGCATGACGGCGTAACGTTACGATTATAATGTAAGACTATAGAAAAAATGACAGACGTTGGCTTCAGTAAAGTTAGCTTCATTCATTGAGAGAAAAGGTATGACGTCGCATGTGCGCCTTCTGGGTTTGTAGTCTTTGTAATTACATATTTTCACAGTCTTATACCTCAGCAGTTTTACATCAAGCTGCGACTCTCTTGACTTTAAAATGTATCTTTTAAATTGACAAACATCATATGTGTAAATCAGGGCACAATTCAAACGAGATCAAAATATTTGTTGTCTCTCGCCATTGACTACCATACAATATTTTTCCGAAATAAGGTCCCATGGTGGTCCACCGGAAGGGGAGGGACTTAGGCTCTCTATTGCGCTCGCGTCTTTTGCAGCGTCTCGCGCATGACACGGCGATCTAAAACGCGGCACTCAAGTTAAAATAAATAAAACTTTTAAAAGTCGTGTCTCGAGACCTTACGCTTTTCCCCCATTCCACTGCCGGCGTCTCACTTTCTTCAAAGCAAAACCACTTCCTGTGTGAAACAGTCTAAACTACGGTCTTATCCCAGCAAACACAGAACGTTGTCACAACGTAGCCTACCCAACCTTCTAACAACGTTTTCACAACATGGCCATAAGGTTGCTATAACTACGTTGTGTTGTGAAGGTAAGTACACCATTGTCACAATGTTGACACATTGAACCACCGTATAAGGTTGTGCCTGGGGTGTCTGACTCTGAAACCACTGGATGACATATGTAGCCTACTTGTCACTGCCCCGAAGCGCGAAAATCAGCCTTTTAAATTTCAAACGACC
The DNA here is from genome assembly GCF_964197995.2 of Scardinius erythrophthalmus. Taxonomy (NCBI): domain Eukaryota; kingdom Metazoa; phylum Chordata; class Actinopteri; order Cypriniformes; family Leuciscidae; genus Scardinius; species Scardinius erythrophthalmus. Next base: position 29,606,133 of record NC_138234.1, read on the forward strand.
GTTGGGCTCATTGTGTCATTTCATTATTCATCGAGCAAGGATAGGCTACGAGATAATTGCGTTTCATTTAACTCAGCTAAATAAGATAAGTTATTATTCAACTTCCTTGTCTAATGTGACATTTACAGTATTTGTTCAGTCTAACTGAAGGGACAGAATAACGTTAGCTGATAATTCCTGGAGTTTGCCATCTTGTGTAAATTGCAATAGGCTAGTGTATGCTAACATTAGCTATATTTCTTTTAGCATTCATCCTTTAATCCTTACTGTTAGGAAAAGTGGTGAATATCTTCTGGTCAGGTATGACAAACATTTTAACCTCATGCCAAAGTTATAAGCCATAATGAAGCCAAAATTAATTTAATGATGAGTAATGGACATTTCAGCACTCCTTGAACAGAGAGCGCCTTAAGCGCGTGTTGCACATTAATGTTTTTTTTTTTTTTTTTGGAAACGCACAGAGAAAAAAAAAAGTTTGTACCCTCTCACACACCTGTTTATTTTTCCTTTTGATTTGTCTGCTTTTTAGTGTCATTCGTTTCTTTGCTCCTCTGGATTTGATGATGTTTCCTGGACTGATTCTGGTTACCGACCTTTATCGCCCGGCTTTCGACTATGCTATGCCATGTACAAAACCCGGTTTTGTTCATTAAATGTTCTTTGCTTTTTATATTTTATTTATTATACTTAAAATAAGTTTGTATATTTGTTTATTTAGTTTTTTCTTTTTTTTCACAAATGATTTTTGGAAGTGCAATTTGATTACCGTATTATGCAGTTTTATTAAAGTTGAATTAACGTAACCTTCTGTCATTTTTCTCTTCAAAGTGTACACTTGCAGGTGTTGATTATAATTAATTTTCTGTTAGGCCCATTAAATAATAATAAAGATAAACAATATTTAAAAGGTAATTATCGTACATCTGGCTAATTAAAAAACCTAACCTCAAAACATAAAATGCTAAATATCTATATCTAGCATAAAATAAATAAATAAATTGAACGTCATCTCTCAGTTTCTGAATGTTGTGCAACAACGTTTCTACAGCCCTGTGTCGCGTCTTACAATTCTATGTTGTTACAATGTTGCGAGCACGTAGACAGCGACGTTGCCATAGCAGAAATGCAACGTGCCACAGACGTAGCCACAACGTAAATGTGTTTGCTGGGAAGTAGCTGGAATGGCCAAATAAGTATTTCCATCATGTATAAACCTTTTGTTTTTTACCGTATATGTTCTAAACCTTATGCAAATACTGCTTCACCTTAATTCCAGGTAGATAACCATCTCATGTAAAAATAAACAAGATACCACACATATTAGACTAGATACACACTGAGCATAAAACGAAAAAAGCAAATAGCATGTCTAGCCCAAAATAGTCATACATTTTCAGAGTCGAAGTAAATTAAATGTCTGGTCTGAATACACATGAATATGAGTATATGAGTATATGATATTAAAAAAACATAAATGGATCAATACATGAAAGATATTTGAAAGGATTAATCATAGATTAATAATGATAATCATACGATCCACCACGTGTTTAACATAATATGAATGAGTAATGAATAATTTTTACTTTATACTTTTAAGTTGCATTTGTTTGGTTCTTTGTTCAATCTCAAACAATTATTTTTTATTATTAAGAGGTTTGCACAATAATTAACTGTAAACTGCATGTCTTTAACTGGAAGTATTGTGTTGACTCTGCTAAACTCTAATTACTAAAAATAAAAATAAAACCATTAATAAATCTATCTAAAACTAAACTGAAATTTATAGGAAATTTGAAAATGATATTAAAATAAAAACTATTTTAAAAATGCAAAACTATAATAACCTTGTTTCCATCCTGTCTAAACTATATGCAAATACATTCCAGGCAAGATAACCATCTCATGTAAAACTAAACAAGATGCCTCATATATTAGACAAGATACCAAGAAATAGAAAATTCAAAACTATAATAACCTTAACAGCAAGAGAGGTTCAAAGATGGCCGTTGTCACAGTCTTGCGACCAAAGATAGTCTGTGATAATTTTCTGACAGTGTCAGGAATTTAACATGATCATCTCACAGTATGTTTACTGCTACGACCTAGCTACGTCTACTGACTAGCCTATAGAAATGCAACATGAATTGGAGTATTGTTCAACGCGACATGACGCTAAAACTTAAAACTACTTTCCTCAAGATCCATTTGCAAAATTGAAAAATGCCAAGTTGGCCTCTTTCCCCTATGACCATGTCCATACTCTCTTCTTTCACTTCCTCCTCTTTTTTTGTGCACATAAAAACAACAGTTGCCAAAATGATACTCATCTATCTCTATTTATTTACCACTAGCACATGCATTTTTACTCTTCTATACTAACTTGCGTCATAGCCTATGATTCAATAGGTGTCATCATGTGATTTTATCATGTGTCTCTGTGATTTTACGTGGCCTACCACTTCATGGCTGAGTTGCTGTTGTTCCCAATTGCTTCCACCGTGTTATAATACCACTAACAGTTGACCGTAGAATATTTAGTTGTAAGGAAATTTCACGAATGGACTTATTGGACAGGTGGCAACCTATCACGGTATACCACTCTTGAATTCCCTGAGCTCCTGAGAGCGACCCATTCTTTCACAAATGTTTGTTGAAGCGTCTGCATGCCCGGGTGCTTTCTTTTATACTACTGTGGCCATGGAAGTGAATGAAACACCTGAATTCAATGATTTGGAGGGGTGTCCCAATACTTTTGGCAATATAGTGTATGTGTGAGATGTCAAAATTAGTGCTGTCAAATAGATTAATCGTGATTAATCGCATCTAAAATAACAGTTTGTACATGCATACATACATACATATATATATATATATAGTACTGTGCAAAAGTCTTAGGCACGTTAATACCCCCCCCCCCCCCAAAGTCAGTTATTTAATGTTTTTAAGTCAGTTATTTATATATTTTGCGATAAGCGCGATTAATCGATTTGACTACACTAGCTAAAATGAGAAACAAAAAAATATTATGCTATTACATTTTTATTTTGCATTAACTAAAAAAAAGAGTCAGTTTTGTCAGCTGGCCCAAAACTCTTTTGCACTGTTCCTGGGCCTTCCTTATTTATTGTTGAGCCCTACATGTTGGTAAGCAGGCGTAAAACATTAAAACAAGTTTTCTGTTTAAGAGGCATGAATCTTAAATTCAAGACAGACAGATTAAAGGGTACACATAAGGAGCCATTGTCCTTATTCTGTCCCAACTAGGAACTGGGTCAGTCGTGTGTGTCAGTCAGTGTGTTTTTCCTTTCTCTGAGGAAAATCATTTCATACTTACGGTGGCACAATCTTGTGAAATAGCTGCCTATGAGCCATGAGCAACACACCTTTTTCCTTTATAGAATACTAAGTAGTCAAACAAATGCATGTCCTGGGCACTTATGTGGTGACTTTAAAATGCCTTTCCTATTAATTCCTTTGTGTTGTGGCATATTTTATGTTGTGCGTCCCTGGGCAACATGATTCCTTCAGGATAAAACAACTGAAAATGTTTGCAGATCATCATCATTCATGAGATTATTTTACTTAATACAACTGAAAAATAACTACAGTTCCTCTTTGCATAGTGAAAAGTAAACAACATTTTTCAACTCATTGAGTTTAGCAGTCGCACATTTCGTGTTTGCCATCTGAAAATCAACAGTTCATTAAGGTGAACATATTTCCATAAGGCAGAGGAAGATCAAGATTTATGGTTTCCCCTGGGGTATCCATTACCATTAAGCATGAAAGAGATAAAAAAAGATGGAGAATATTCATGTAGAATTTGCATATCGCTTTTGCCTTTAAACTTCCACAGCAAGAGTTTGACCCCTTGCATGTCAACATCTCATTAATTCCACCAGTTCATCAATCTGTCACTCTCTGTTCCCCGTTCTGCCTGTATTAGCTCTCTTTGGCTTTAAAGAAGGTATTTAACACTAAATTTATATATTCAGTTGTAAGCAGTATTGCACAACCCTCCACACTAAGGTGGCACTCTGAATGTTTTAAACATGAGTTAAGATGAATTTATGCACTTATTCTAGATTCAGCTTAATTCATCTTGCTTTGCGCAGTTAAAACCATTCATTTTGACTTCAATAAGTCACTCCAAGGTTCTTCTCTTGCATCTAATTGATGTATTTTTCACTTAAAACTGAAGAATAAAAACCTGTCTGTAATGAATTGTGAGAATAAATTGTCTGTAACAATTTATTAGTTCTTTATATAAATGCAAGTATTTGAAATGTGTTAGTCTTGGGCTACAGTTTTAATTTAGCTTATATATATATATATATATATATATATATATATATATATATGCTAATTGGGTGTAACAATAGAGGGTATGCGTGTGACGTCACCGTCAGCTGCAGTGATTGCGGTCACGCCCACTGAGTGGCAAAAAGACTGATTGGCAGCATTGGTTTTCAGTGTGAATGCTGCGAAAAACACAAAAAACACATCTAGAACAGGAAAGAGCTTTGCGATTGACTGTACAACTACATTTGACAAAAATCTGAGGTATATTTTTACAGATTGCCGAAAGCTACAGAACAGAGAAGCAAATGGATTGCTGCAATTCATAACTTGACTCCAGGCAGCGAAAGGTGTGTTTGCAGTTGTCATTGAGCACGTTTACATGCACACCAGTAAGCTGATAACTCACAAATATCAGCTTATTGAAGTAACCACTTCCCCGTTTACATGCAAACCAGTAACCATGACAACGCAAGTAAACCGAGTTTTCATGACTTTATTAATAAATCAGGCCATGACCCTGTGTGACGACAAAACAGTCATTTGCGGATCTGACTCTGAGTATTTCATTTGTTATGTCGGTTGATGTTAAATAAAGCTTGCAACATGTCAGCGGGAAACTTACAGCTCATATATTATCCGCTCATGCAGTTACAGATGCAGAGTTTTGACTGAGCCACTTCTACTTCTGCTGCACCAGATGAAAGGACATTTTTGTCTTTTTCTTGGTCATGAAAGAGTCTGTGTTTGTGATATATTTCTTTCCTCCTTTCCTGCAAAACGCTCACTCTGTCTGGATGTTTAAATCTGCACTAAGGATGCGTTTCTGTCACATTTCACACATACGCACTTCAAGAAGCCGACAGAAAACAGGTTAATGCCGCGCGAAATCCGAGTACGAGGCAAAACGACAGCGTGTAAAAAAAAATCAATATATAGGCTAATGCATAAAAATAAATGAATAATTGACTTTTGATCATTACTCATGATAAATAAATAAATAAATAAACCAACAAATTAATTAATTAATTAAACAAACCACTTGGCTTAGAAATCTGGAGGCAGCTAGTTGAGTTTTTTTCTTTTTCACATTAGTCATCAGTTTAATGCTTTCTGAAGTTCTCGGTTTTATTGTGGAGATCTGGTTATATATGAGTCCTAAAGCGTAGCATTAATCTGAGATGCCAGTGAGCAAATCAAATGAAAGATGGCAAACAGTTTGATTTGAAGTGCAGACCCCGCCCACCCCCAACTCTCACACACGCAATTATCTCCTCTTTCTCCATATACCATAGACTGGAGGGAATCGTTTCCATGACAATGCCTGCGTCTGATGGTTAAATGAAAGCAGAAGATATTCCAGATGCATCCGAGGTGCCTGTATGGAAAGCAAACTGCATTCTGATCAGAGGACTGCTTTCAGACCAACCCTTCAGAGGAGAGGCGTCCTGTAATCAAAGAGCTGTGAAAGAGTCTATGTGTAAAAGTATTTTCCATCAGGTGAGGTTCTCCTCACTCGGCGGTCTGTTCAGAGGAGGTTAATGCATTTTAATGACAAAAATGGGGGAGGGTGCTGCACTCTTGCCACTCTGTCTAATGCTGAGGACCCCTGCTGTTCTCCTAATGGTCACAGAGAGAGAGCGAGAACGGTTGTATCGCCCAGAGGCTAATAGCAGACACAACCACATTAGCTGTGTCCTGCGCCATCTCTCCTCAGCAGAGCTCTGAGAGGATATTAAACTGTCCCAACAGGTGCTGCTGTCACCTCACACACAAACACGCACAACCCGACGAGGTCTATAATACCTGTGGTCTGTTGCAATTAAGTTGCAATTACACCATAATATTAAAAAGTTCACGTTGAGAGTATTTTAATGTTTAATATCACAGCCAGGTGTGGGAACTTATGAGTGAGGAATAAGAATAAGTTGCAGAGTGTATTGAGGACGGCAGGGCTCCTCACAACCACTTAACTCAGAATTTGTAATGCTTCCATCTGAAAGAAGGTATAAGGCCCAAAAATATCTTAGAAATGTATATGAACATTCCTTTATACCAGTGGCAATTAAAATATTAAATAAAGGGTAAGAAACTCTTGTGAGAATAACTTTTATATTGATATATTGTGTATGTGTAGTGCAGTGCAGTGTGCTCTGATTTGTCGGCTGGATCAGTGTGTCGTGATTGGTCAAGCACTTCAAGTGTATGTTTGGGAAATGCCACGCCCCTAACCATAAGTTCAACTACTAACACTACTAACTCAACCAGGCCCCGCCCCTTTATTTTGTGTATGCCTTGGGCGGGAATTATTTAAACAAGGAATATTGTGACGTGTTTGTTCCCGGAAGAAAACTCAAGACTACAACGGAGGCGTTTCAAGGCGTTTCAGGGAGTTCAGAAACAGTGCGCACTTTGGGAACCACTGATATAGAGAATAACGAGTGACTTTGTCCTTTGTAACTTTGCAGACCTTTTTCATGTTCAAACAGCAACCTTACACACTAAAGAAAGCTGAACGTGAAAAAGTATCATAGGTCCTCTTTTATAAATTGTTGATCATTATCTATGATAAATGAATAAATTCATTAATTGATTCACACATAATTTGCAATCACTTGCAGCATAAATAAACTGAAATGGAACTGATTGGTGACTAAACACTACTTAGGCAGCAACTCTGAAAACCTGGTGCTCCACAAGCATGTCTACATCCTGCACACATTGGGTAAAATAAGCCGAATTTCCACCGCAGGAACTTTCCCCAGGATCTAGGGACTTTGGGGTGGTACTCGGTGTGTTTCGACTGCAGGGACCAGGGTTTAATGAAGTTCCGGGTAAATATTTCCCCCTCGGAAAGTCCCTGCTCGCAAGGTAGTACTTTTTCTAAGTTCAGGAACTTTCGGGGTGGGACGTTTCCACCGAAATTACCCGTAACAATTTGTCCCAGGAACTTTTTCCCCCCAGACCTATTGCTGTCTGCGTTTCCACCGCGGTCTAAAGTACCGTGAAGATTAGGCAAATAGTCTGGTGACGTAGGACTGCGTGCAACTTTACACTTCCCACTGGATTTCATCCTCTGAATTTAAGCTTAATAAAGCCTGAACCTCGTTGTCGGTCCATCGGTCGTATTTTTTAAACTCCATTGTTGACTGAACGCACCGCAACAGATGGTGGTTGAAAGAAAATCCTGCATGGAGTCAACCAATCAAAATGCGGCATGAACTCAACCAATCAGCATGTTCAGCACCCAAGTCCCACCCCTGAAAGTTCCAGGACTTTGAAAACGTACAACCTTGCAAGCAGGGACCCGGAACTTCATTTAGACCCCTGGTTCCTGCGGTGGAAACAGTACCGAGTACACTGAGTACCAGCATATAGTCCCTAGTTCCAGGGGAAAGTTCCTGCGGTGGAAACTCGGCTTTTGTACTGAGCCTTCTGGGATTACAGTATCTTCTCTGCAAAGGATGTATGCAATTCACCTATATGTTGTTTGCCTAGAAGGAGCCTTCACATATGATGCCTTAAAATGCTCACAAGGTTCTGACATACAAGTCCTGTCCATCTATCTACATAAATTTTATGTATCAGACTATCAGAGATTGGCTTCATTGACCCGGTCCATAATCCATCTTGGACGAACAACTACACAAGACAGATCCATTTAGAGAATATATGAGTTAAGAGGGCAGTCGACAGTGTTACCGTAAGGCCTATTGATGATGATAATTGTTTCATATGGGGATGTGAGGTAACAACTTATTGCCTTCCAAATTGGAACCCTGCTGAAAATATCATCATATGCGATGAGCAGCACATTTTGTATTTTGGATGGGATATCTTATGATCCAATTACAAACTCTTGACAAACACCAGAGTTGTGTGGTAAATACATTCTTTTCTGAATCAACATTTCCGAGTTTGCAAAGAGTAAAAAAAAACTGTTTTTTAAACAATGCTAAGCAGTTAAAGCAAGTGTCTGACACTTATGAATATCAATATGGAATATATATACACTCCTGGGCAAATAAAAAATTGGCCAAGCCAAAATTGGCAAAATATTTAGTGTTCTTCTAATAGTCTTAACCATTTTAATGGCAAAACACTGGTCAGGAAATTAGCAAGAATTGCAAAAATACTGTAGATAAAGTAACTTAGCATGAAATATCTTTCCCCAACTTGCAGACAACCTTTGGGAATTAAAACTTTCCCCAGCCATTCACTCTCATTATAAAGCTTGGAAGAGCCAGGACATTTTTTAATATAACTCTGATTGTATTCGTCTGAAAGAAGAATGTCATATACACCTAGGATGGCTTCAGGGTGAGTAAATCATGGGCTAATTTTCATTTTTGGGTGAACTATCCCTTTAAAGGACTTTTCACAGTGAAGCAGCTCACCAATACCCGCAGCTAAAAGGCTCCTCACACAATGACACAGTCTCTTCCTCCGTGCTTCACTGTGCTAGAGATGCATTTATTATTATATTTCTCTGTAGATTTTCGAATACACTGCTCTGGAGCACCACCATGCAACTCGTGTTTCACTGTGATTCATCAATCCACACACAACTTTCCATTTTCTGCCAAAAACATCATTCTGTCATATATAGCCTATACATTTTCCTGGTAACATCTTATCATATATATTATTTAGTGCTGTCAAATCGATTATTCGCGATTAATCACATATCTAACATAAAAGTTTGTAAATATACAGTATAATTTTTCTGTGTGTGTAACGGTTATATTCAGTTATGTTCTGCTTTGGCTGTGTTTCATTGTGTTTTAGTTCTGAGTCTGTTCACCTGTGTGACCCAGTTTCCCGGAGTGTGCCTGTTCGTTCCCTTGATTGATCATTGATAAATTAGCTTTTTTGTTCTTCTGTGTAATTAAGTCCTGTCTTCCTTCGGTTCTTTGTTCGGTGTTGTCAGTGTTAGAGTGTTGCTATTCAGTTTCCCTTTCCCATCGCTTTTTGGATTAAAAACTATTTGTTTTGAATTCTTGTTAGCAGCCACCTGTGACAGAACACCGAACCAAAACAAAATTTCGTTTGGCAGCATTTAATTGCAAAAAAATTAAATGCTCAGTTGCTTCCATGTGGTGGTGTGGATCCACCTCGGTCCTTCCAGTCCCCAGCTCCATCCTAGTGTGAGGATCCCCTGTCTCCGCCTCCAGCCACGAGCCCAAGACTCCAGCTCTCCGATCCAACTGCTCCATGCTCCCTCGTCTCCACTGTTGCTTGCATCCCACCAGCTCTGCCGGGCTCCCTCATTCCTCCGTCTCCTCCCTGGTTAGGCGTCACCCTGGTTTCGCAACAGGGTTCCTTGCTGCCGGCTCCGCCTTCCCTCCGACTCCGCTGTTATCCTCAGTCGCTCCGGCTCCACCACGGTCTTCCAGGTACCATGAGCCGTCAGCTCCACCGTGGCCCTCCAGACCAGCGGTGTCACATCTGTGTCTCATTAGCTCTGTCTGGGTCTTCACCACGACCAGCTACTTTGTAGGAGTTTGCATCCCCGGTCCCTCCTCCCAGGCCTCCAGTATGGCTCTTCCCTCCTGCGACCCTTGGACCATAATGCCGGCTGCTACTGCTCCTTGCTCCCCTGTGTCTCCTCCCACCCTCTACTCCCCCATGTACTGTTTTACTGTCTCTGTTTGTTTTCATCCCTCTCCAGCTCCAAGTCCTCCACCAGAGCCCCCTCCATCCCTCCCCAGATGGACTCTTTATGGCGCAAGGATGTGACTTCTGGGAGGGTGAGCTACTGTAACGGTTATATTCAGTTATGTTCTGTTTTGGCTATGTTTCACTGTTTTAATTCTGAGTCTGTTCACCTGTGTGGCCCAGTTTCCCAGTGTGTGCCTGTTTGTTCCCTTGATTGATCATCCCATTCACCTGTTGCCTGATAAATTAGCTTTTTTGTTCTTCTGTGTCTTCCTTCAGTTCTTTGTTCAGTGTCGTCAGTGTTAAAGGTTTTCTGTTCTGTTTCCCTGAGTGTTCCTGTTATGCTTTTTGGATTATTTGTATTGAATTGTCCTTTGTCGTGCGCTTGCTGTTTGCAGCCACCCATGACAGTGTGTATATGTGTGTGTGTGTGTGTGTGTATGAATGTACTATATATATAATACGTACAAACCTTTATGTTAGATGCGATTAATCACGATTAATTTGACAGCACAATAAAAACAATAAAAAATATATAAGCATATATATATATTGTCATTCAAAAATAAATGTCATTAAAATTTGTAAAGGGATTGATATGATTTTTCTCTATATCTCCAGCACCTTCATGGACCCCGAGGTTGAAAATATTGTTCAAATGTTCAAAAAAGTTCAGCTCTGTGGACAAGCAGGATTTACTGTGGTAATCGACATAGATGGAGTCTGTATAGAGCTCAACTTGAACCTGTAACGCTCCTCAATACTTGAGTTTTATCACGGAAGAGAAAATGTTCCTTCACAAGGTGAGAAACAATTATGGTCCGAATAGGGTCTTTGTACTTTGCTTTGTACTGTCACACTGCGATCGTGTCCTTTAATGTGTAAACACGTTGTGTGTTCTAAACAGATTTTATGCAGTGTTCAATGAATGACTAAGAGCTGTCATCATCCACTTCACATTGTTCTCCATTAATTTTGCCATTATTAGTTCCTGTGGTGGCCGCGCTCTGAGCAATAGCGATTGTTTTTTTTCCACCCTGGCTTGATTAAGGATTGCTGCTCTGAGAGCTTCTGGTTGTGGCTTTGAGTCGACAGCAATAGATTGGGAGTCTGGGAACACCGTGTTTTTCAATGCGCAGCTCTTTCTCTACCAAACCCCCCTCCCCAACTATATTCCATATTTTATTATTTACTCCACCCTCTCGCACTCTTCACAATATGTTTCTGGTAATGTGTGCATGTCTTTGTATTTTTATGTACACATTACCAGAAACATATTGTGAAGAGCGCGATATGTTTCTGGTAATGTGTGCATGTCTTTGTATTTTTATGTACAGAACATCCTAACCCCAATACTAAGTCATGCGTCTGCCGATGTGTTTACCCAACTCTGTGTAATCAGGATGTGACCGCCCACGACCCGATACAGTACACCACCAAGGATGCACACCAACTCCTATTGCCAAATGAGCCATACGCAGGCTAATATGTTTGAGTTGCAGCCCTGAAACACACTTTACGACCAGTTGGACAGGCCAATACTGGAGAAATGAAGAGCATGTGCGCGTTGAGCTCCGGGAAAACACTTGGAAACCGAGAATGGAGGCTAATAGAGCCGCGGAAAATAATGAGTGAGATCCGTTTGCCCAGGATGCAAGATCGCGATAGGATCTACACACAAAATTCAATACAGTATGTGTGCTGTGCATAAAAATGTTATTACTGTGGACTAACAATATCAGTCAACTTTGTTGACATGGTGTTCTCGCTTTACTCGCATTCAAACAAAACAGACTAGATTAAACAAGGAAGTTTGACAGAATTTCTTTGATCACTAATCCTTGTGCCTCAAGCAAAGACTTAATTAAACATAATTGGCTGTAAATGTGGCGGGTTTTCCTCAATACGTTTTCGACCGCAATACGAGCGGAAGGCTGAAAAACATTAGAAGAAAATGTTCTCGACTTGTGGCTATTTTAGGTGCTTTTAGTGGGATCAGACAGGGTTTGTAAACCCTTTGTTTGTAGTTTCATCCATAAACGATGGGAATGGCTGAGCGTGCATGTAAAAAAAAAAGTGTATGCTTCCCTACTTGAATGATAATTACGTTGCTGTGGGTTGCCTGGATACAAACCATGTGAAATCATTGGGTGTATCAGAGGTTACAGCAGAAACGCAAATCCCCTTTGTAACAGTAAGTTGCGTTTTACATTCAATACGCAGAACAAAATTACCACCTCACTGATATCAATTTACGACAACAATTTGTGGACAAAACACCGAAAATGGTTTAAAGCCACACTGGAGTCTGAAGCGCTTGGTCCTGACCGTGTAATTGAGTTTTTTTTGCCGTTAGCAATGGGATGAAGATGTTATGAAAACTTCAAACAACATCCAATGCACAATAACACACCGATATTGAAATTCTTTTCAGATGTGATTACCTTCTTAAAAGAAACTTCAGGAATGCCTCACCTGCAATTTTCATAATAAGCAAATGCGTGTGCCACAAGTGGAGCTACAATCTTAAATCACTTTACTAATTTAAATGTAAGATTTCAGGGGAGGAAAAAAGGTTAGTTTTCTAAAAACCTGATGTCCCAGATTGTTCCTGTCCCCTGAGAGAAGAGTGCTACACCAGAGTTGAAGTTAAATCCCATGTGGACGTTAAAAGCACTTTGACAACCCAAGGCCTTCGTTCTTCTAATAACCAGCATGCATTAGCAATGAGGTTTAGCTGCAAATTTAAACACTTGCAAAGCCATTAAATCTAGTGCAGACATGGCCACCATGGTAATGAGCTAAGTTTGCATTTGCCATGCTAAATAATTTTTCTTCTATGTTCAGCAAAACCGCTTTTTCGGCCACACAGGAGTTTGTTAATAAGCCTATAATCATCTAGCCACTTTCACACCCATAAGTTCAATAAATATGGTGTTTGTCATTCCTGTTATGCAGTGCACCTTTTGAATTCTGTAATTTAAAATAATAAAAAATGAATAAAAGTTGGCATTTAAGGTAGTATTTCTATTTTTTTACTTTTTTACGTCGTCCAAAAACTTTGGATTCCGTTTTCAGGCCCCCAAAATGCCGCTGTCGTGTAAATGAACGGCCAAAACGCATAACGTTTAAAAAGTAAAAACAATTTTAGTTGAAAACGGTGTCGTGTTAACAGCCCCTAACAGCGATGGAAGTGTTTTTCATCTTCTCATCTGACATGGATCTTCTGTCTGCTTGTGAGCCTGTTAAGTGACTCTACTGACAGGATGGAAAGTGAAATTGAGGACACAGGAAAATCTATCAATTGATTATCGATTAAAACATTCCCAAGAAAACAGGTTTTGAAACACTTCAACTGTTTTAATAAATATATATATATATATATATATATATATATATATATATATATATATATATATATATATATATATGATAGTTTCAACTTTACTATTGAAAATCAACTGAGCAAACTAGCTGAGCACAAAACTAGAAACTTCTCCCAAGCGCACTGGACAGGAGCCAGAGGGTATTAACGCAGAGTACTGGCATATTCAGACAGATCCTGTTGTGGGTAATGGAGGTTCAGAGGGACCTTTCAATAAATAGGACACCATCTGTAGCGGGATGTAGATCCAGGTGATGGCTCATCTCTTAACGCCCAACGCTTTCACCAGGCTTTGTCTGGGACTACTCCATGGATTGGGGATTCAATTGTACGATTATGTACTTTCTGATATGATGTTGACAGGGCTGTTTAAAACATTGTTTGTGTGTGTGTGTGTGTGTGTGTGTGTGTGTGTGTGTGTATACATGTTTTTCTATTTCGCGGTGGGGACTTGAATGCACACCTGAATGCTCACTGACTCATGGGGACTCATGTCAATGCGTGGACCTAAATTGAGGTCCCCATGGGTACACAAGCTTATAAATCATACAGAATGAGTTTTTTAGAAAAGGTAAAAATGCAGAAAGTTTTGTGTGATGGGTAGATTTAGGGTTCGGGTTAGTGTAAGGGGACAGAGTATACAGTTTGGACAGTATAAAAACCATTACGTCTCTGGAGAGTGCCCACAAAGATAACGAACCAGACTGTGTGTGAGTGTGTGTGTGTGTGTGTGCGTGTGTGCGTGCTGGGACATCAATTTTTCTTTTTTAATTAATAGTGTTTACTGTTGTTTACAGACTTTTTAAAGAGATACTGAGCGGAGGTGACAATGCCATGAAATATATATAGCCAAATACTTAATTACTCACATTTACTTTCAGAGAATTTACATAATAACTAAATTCAATAAGTTGCACTGAATAAAGCATAGCTCATCATGAAGCTAGCAAAGCCAAGGCCATGTTTGAATGTTTTGTTTCTTCAATCGATGGAGATGTGAAAAGTCAGATATGAATGCTCCAAGATGTGCATCAATTATACATTTATTGCACTTACTGAATACGTAAAATAGTTATGAAATGTTTGATTAAATAAACAACAAATTGGTTATTTTGAATAAGTATGTACTTATAAATAAATAATTAAATCTAGTATTTCCTTTTATATTAAAAAAATATATAATTCCACAATGTTTATGTACTTAAAAAAACTAATAAAACAAAATAAATAAAACTGGTGTATAAGTTTGCTTTTTAATGTGCTTTGAAATTGGTTAGAGTCCCTTTCAGATATTACATGTACTTAATGTAGCAAAATCTATAAAATTGTGACAAAAACAAAAAACACTTTCTTTAAGGATTGTCCTTAACTCAACTTTACCTATTTCAAGATAAATGTTAGAAGGATAATTGTGCAGTTCTACTTTCCACAAAGCTTTGTTTAAATATTAATAAAACACACAGATCAAAAGTAGCTAAGGGCTCATTGCTCTTCTAATCCCTCAATTATTCAGACCAGTGTTTAGCGACACACATTAGCCTGAAGCTAATATGTAATTCACCTCCGTGTTTAACCACCGTTTAACTTGCACAAGAGTTGTTTTAATGTACTTTGGTGAAGCATTTTCAATTCAGAGAGCATGACTGACATGTTTATGTGGCTCTAAATAAATAATTGGTATAAATAAATTAATAATTCATCATAAAATGAGTCTGTGCCTGTCTAGCACGTCATATTAGAGAGATAAACTCGTGTTATGGGAAAACAGCAGACAGTTTAATGGCTGGCAGGCGTGAAAAGTACAAAGAAAATGAAGGACTGTAATAGAGGGCAGGTGACCCATGTCACAATTTAGCAATACACGCAACACAATGTCCCCTCGTGGACCCATTCGGAGCAGAAAAGGCACAGGCACAACAAACAAGGGAAAGAAATTGAACAGAATATGAGCAATATCACACGAGTAGCAGTGCAATTTGGCTGTAGCCTATATCACCATGGCTGTGATTCGGCCATAGGTAATCAATTGTGCTGATATACAATCATATAGCACGGCTACGAGTGTGATATTGAGTTTATACAACAGTTTGACGGCACAAGTGAGTAAATAAATAAGACCCCTCTTTTGTGCAGAACTATTTACTTTCGCCACGGATTACAATCTCAAGTTGACAGTTTGACAGTTGAGCTCAAGACTCAGTTACTAAGTCTAAAACGTCACTTTTTTGTGAAACGTTGAGTCGCTTCATTGAAGCTTGTTGTAGTATCATGTAGAGTAGAGTGTTAAGGCCCGTTCACACCAAGGACGATAACTATAAAGATAACGATAAAGATATAATTCTAAAAATCGTTCTCCATATTAAAGAATAACAGAGTTCACACCACAACTATAACGATAAAGATATGAGGAACGATATCGTTGGGATCACTTTCAGAACGATTTTTTTTCCAGCTGTCGAACGATAAAACACTAACAGCCAATCAGAATCCATTCTAATTTAAAGGTCTCGCGCATTTAAAATGGATCTGGATCATCCGGGCGCGCGCGTGCTTGGAATAAAAAGTCCGTTATCGGTCACTGGTGTGGATAGTTATCTTATCATATATAGTTATCTTTATCGTTATCTTTATAGTTATTGTGCTTGGTGTGAACTGGCCTTTATGGTATTATGAGAGAGAGATCGACTAAATGACGTTACCTGCATCTGATATAGCATTCATTCTTCAGGTCGATGTCCATAATATTATATCCATTATTAAAAATCAGTTTGAATGTCCGCTGAGGAAAGCGATGTCTTTGGCTACATTCACACGTGGCTGGCTATTTTCATAAACGGACATTTCACCTCCTCCGTTTTCAAAAATAACATCGTGCACACCTGTCAGTTTTCAGAAAAGTGTTCGTTTACACGAACCCGTGTATATGCCGTCAAGAGCATGCCAAACCTGTAGGTGGCAGTGTAACGAGAAGCTCAAGCCCACGTTAGCCAATCAGAATCCCGAAAGTAGGTCGCACTTTTGACGCAGGTGCAAGTCCTGTCGCATACTGTGACGTCGGCTGCCTAAAACTCAGTTTTTCTCAGTTTACGTGCAAACGTGCAAACAAAGTTTTCCAAAATCTCCACTCTGGCCAGAGTTTTTAGGAAGAATTGTTTTCAGAGGCGAATTCTCTGTTTCCGTGTAAACGAAGGGCACAAACGAAGGGAAATTGTGGTGAAATTTTCAAAATAACCATGTACGTGTAAACGGTGCCTTTGTGCTTTTAAAAGTTTCCCAGAGACAGCCCTAAAACCACTTCCTTGTTCAGACTCGCTCATAGTCTTTGTTGCCATCTAATGGCGTAATAATGTAACTTTCACTGAACACCATATCGCGATCACTAACGTACAATTTCTCAATACCATAGACGGCATATTATTTATTTCAAATAATATAGCCATTATAAAAGGCAATAGGAAATTATCACAAGCAAACAATTCACTCGAACGTAAAAATGCAGCACTCTAGTACATGTTTTAAGTTAAATAGGCTATAGGCTAAATATAAAGATCTTAATTTTCCCCTTAACCAAAATCGATTTGCTCTGAAACAAGTAATAGATTAATAAGACCAAAGATTGCCCGTTTGATATACCTCAAATTAATTATATCTCATGTATAACCACTATCTACATAAGAACCAGCGGTAAATTCCTGAAGGAATGGCCGAGATGACGCTGTTCTCTGCGTGTATATGAGCGCTGATCGCCCGCTGACGCTCTAGAGCTCAATCTCCGAAAACGTCTAAACAAATTGTAAAATATGTGCTATGTTTATATATGAGTCACATACTTGAGGACTAAATAACTACATTCTGGTCTAAAAAACTCTTAAAACTACATTGTGTTACACAACAACAGTAGTATTTTTTAAAAATATGGTGGATTTGCTCGACCGCCATGACAGTCACTGCAAGCGGAGTGATACAAACAGTGAAACACAGTTACAGTGCTGATACTGGCGGAATATCGCACGGCTGGAAAAGGCTCTCAGCCAATCAGATTCGAGAATCAGAACAAAATTTTGCATAAATGATCAATTCGTCTTAGGGATGACAGATACAAGTCCTTCACAGTGCCTAGAGGGGTTTTGATCCATTCCTCTTGCAGAACAGTGTCCAGGTCACTACGTGATGCTGGTGGAGGAAAATGTTTTCTGACTTGCCAAAATACCCCAAAGTGGCTCAAGCATATTTATTATGACTGTGCAGGCCATGGGAGAAGTTCACCTTCACTTTCATGTTCATCATGTTCGTTCTTGGGGTGTGTATTGGTGCATTATCATGCTGATACACACGGCGCTCCCTTCAGGGTACAATGTTTGAACCATTAGGTGTGCATGGTCCTCCAGGATGGTTCGGTAGTCCAATGATGCGCCCATTAAGCACAGTAGGGAATGCCATGATATTGCAGCCCAAACCATCACTGATCCACCCCGTGCTTCACTCCAGGGGTTAAGCCTCTTTGGGGCCTCGCCACGATGTAACATCCACAGATGTGGGAAAGACAAAGAAGGTGGACCCATCAGAGAACAGTAGATGTTTCATGTTGTCCACAGCCCAAGATTTGTACTGTTGGCACCAATGAAACCTACATTTGACATTGGCACTAGTGACCTGACCATGAATACTGACTCTGTGGAGCTTGTGACGAAGTTTTGGTGGAAACAGGAGAGTCATTTAATTCTGCAGTATGTGGAAGTATGCCGACATTACCCTGGATACTGTGGCTATCAAGACACCACATAGACTTGCTGTCCAGTCTATATATATTTTATATATATATATAAAAAATATTTTATACATAAATTATATTTGATTTATTTAACTGTTATGTCAAGTTAATTACAAATGAATTAAAAACTGCATAATAAAAAGATTTGAAATTAATATCAAATTATTCTGAATAACATGGATCATCAGGTTTTGAATAAACATGCTGCTGTTCATGCATGCATTTCCTAAAATATAATTTACTCAAATTAGTATTGAATTAATTACAAATAGGATTGTTAATTTAATAAAATAATCATGCTTATTAAATAAAAAATGTCTACCCTTTTTTGTCTACATTTGAATGAGAGCTATGTAACATGCAGTAGCTGCAACTCTAGTGCTCTGGGCGGAGGAGGACTGATTAACTAATATTGTTTCGGGAAGCTGTGCATAGCAGTTAGATATTAGCTCATGCGATTAAACACAATGTATGAGTGCTGTCAGAAGATAAAGACAAAAGGAAATGATTTTGGTGGGCGGGGGGATGCTGAGCTCCAGATACTCCACAAATGCGTCAGCTCTAATAAGCTGAAGAGCCAACAGCTGAAAAATACCAGCCAATAGGATTTCCAGAGAGCGTCTGCGTCACAATCACAACCTAATGACACTATGTAGATGACTAAACCTTGAATCAAGTGTGAATATAGAGCAACGGCTGTTAGCAACACACATTGTTGGCTAGATAAAAACAAAGGCTGTAACCAAGTTAGGCTAACAGATAATGTTGCTGTAAAAAAAAAACATGAAATAAAAAATTACACTATTTACTTTTTTAATGCATATTCCTGGTGCCATATCATTATTAAGCTAATGTTTTAGCAACATAGCATTGGTTTAGCTCGAATTTGGTAGCTATAACACCATCCAATCAAAAAGTTCTCAAGTAAACGTGTCTTGCTTGACGGACATTTAGAAACTAAAATAAAGGCTTTTGCCATATGCATTGGCATGCAAAATGTGACTCTTTTACCAAACACGGTTCACACAAGAGCGCAGCGCTCTTCTTAATTAGCTGTGAAGTGTGGATTTAGCTAAAGTGACTCTGGAAGAACGTAATTGACAAAATGGCTCTTGTTTGGCAGAAAAGGGTGGTTGGGGGTTTGGAAAGCATAAAGGTACTAATGCATCCAACAGTGCCTCTAAAATCAGAGTGGGCTACAGAGGCGGCGGCAAAAAAAATGCTCTTCGCAATTTAAAACGTCTAATTTAGAATCACACATTTATTGTGATAGCCCTCCTCAGCTACACAGCAAAAAAAAAGAAAAAAAAAAGAGGTACTCAACTTAAAAATGAAGAGGGCCACATTCAATTCATAATGGATGGCAATTATATAAATATATAATGGTAAATCAAATATTCTATATACTCGTCTCTCTCACACACACACACAC
The DNA here is from genome assembly GCF_964197995.2 of Scardinius erythrophthalmus. Lineage (NCBI taxonomy): Eukaryota > Metazoa > Chordata > Actinopteri > Cypriniformes > Leuciscidae > Scardinius > Scardinius erythrophthalmus. The sequence goes on from NC_138234.1 coordinate 29,625,681, forward strand.
ACACACACACACATATATATATATATATATATATATATATATATATATATATATATATATGTATACTCGTCTATATATATATAAAATGTAAAAAAAATATATATATACAGGCCCTAAAACAATTTTTACTGTATACTGGCCATGAAACTATTTTTTGCTAACACAGACAGTTATAACACCAAAATATTAGATACTAAAATTCACTTTTCAGATACAGAAATTCAATAAAGTAATCAAATGTATAATAACACTACATAGTATTCACTGTCTAAATTAAACTGTCACGGTTGTGAATTCATTGTTTCCTCTGTGTCTCGTGTCATTGTTGTTTACATGTCTGTGAGTTTGCGGGAGTGGGCGTTGTCCCGCTCACGTGTTTGTTCAGTGCTCCAGCTGTTCGCAATCATCTCATTCCCCACCTCAGCTGATTCACATTACCGTTCCCTATTTATACTCACTCATCTCTCCATTCCAGTGTCCATCCGTTGTTTGCTGTTCCTGCGTGAATGTTCGTGTCGTCTTCCGGGTTGTCGTGTCTTCAGTGGATCCCTGTTGTTTCACCGCACCCGAGCACAGATCACCGAGCACCAGCACTCAGCACCGAGCACTAGACCATCGAAGTCCCTGTGTGTCCGAGTCTGAGCGTTTCCCCCTGTGTGGACCGTCCGGAGCTGTTTCCTGTACGCGAGATCGCGACCGCACCCTGAGAGGAACCTTCATTCCTGAATTGTCTTATTCTGTGTTTGAGTTCCAATAAATATTGTTCACCTGCAATTGTTTCCAGTATTCTGTCATGACAGAACGGATGGACCAAACGATGGGAGCAGCAGGTGATTCATCTGCTTCACTGGAGGATTTCATTCGAGTATGCATCGGCCGGATGGATGCACAGGAGCGCAGCCAGGGGGAGACAGGACGCGTTATCCAGACTCTGGTCACACAGGTGTCCGAGCTCACCCAGCGTTTTCATCAGCTACAACCCCCCACTGCGCCAGCACCTCCAGCAGCACTTGCAGTTCCCCCCACACCACCTGTGCCTCTCTCCCAGTCGGAACCCAGACTGCCCACGCCTGAATTATACTCTGGTGAGCCGAATTTCTGCCGTCCTTTTCTGACACGTTGCAGTATGCATTTCTCATTACAGCCCAGAACTTTTGAAAAGGAGGAGGCGAAAGTAGCCTTCGTTCTGACACTACTGACTGGGAGAGCGGCGCTTTGGGGAACTGCAGTATGGGAGAATCGAGACCAGTGCTGCTCCTCGTTCCAAGCCCTCTCGGCGGAGATGAGACGTGTCTTCGACCGAGCCGTCGAGGGGAAGGAGGCTGCCAGGGTCTTGACTGACCTACGCCAAGGTGACCGATCGGTATCTGACTACTCCATCGAGTTTAAGACCCTGGCGGCCGGGTGTCGCTGGAACGAGGAGGCGCAGTGGGACCACTGCATGGGCTGGCCGAACGTGTCCAGAGGGAGATCTACGCCCTGGACCTTCCTTCAACTCTTAATGGACTCATCGACCTGGCCCTGAGAGTGGACGCCCGTCTGTGCAGGATTGGGCAGAGAACACCCACCAACCCAGTTCAGAGTCGGAGTGAGAACCAGCGGTCCAGCGGCCTGGACACGTTCGGCTCCCACGATCCCGAGCCCATGCAGGTGGGGCGAGCTCGGCTTTCCCGGGAGGAGAAAGAAAGGCGGAGATCCCAGGGCCTCTGTCTCTATTGTGGTGGCAACGGACATTATGCCTATAGTTGTCCAGTAAAAGGCCCAGCCCGATAGTAAGTTTGAGGCTACTATCGGGTGGGATCTCCGCAGGAAAGACCTCATCCACTTCCACCATCCTCCCGGTAAGACTGAGATGGTCTACTCTGGATCACCACTGCACTGCACTCATTGACTCAGGGGCAGAAGGTAACTTTTTGGATCATCAGTTTGCACTACAATTACAGATTCCTCTTCGAACACTTTCCCAGAAGATCACAGTCAACGCACTGAATGGACAGACTTTACCCACCATCTCCTTGGTCACCGAGAAACTTACACTCATCACTTCTGGAAATCATGCTGAAACTATATCATTTTACATTACGGACTCTCAACTCACACCCATAGTTTTAGGACACCCCTGGCTCAGTTTACACAACCCACGTATCGACTGGAAAAGACGGACCATCTCAGCTTGGAGCACTGAGTGTCACAATTCGTGTCTTGTGTCTGCTTGTTCTGTTGTTTCTGTCCCTGTGTTACAGGAGGAAGTAGTGGATTTATCAAACGTGCCCGAGGAGTACCGTGACCTGAGTGAAGTGTTCAGTAAGTCTAGAGCTGCTTCTCTCCCTCCGCATCGTCCCTATGACTGTGCTATAGATTTATTGCCAGGTAAGTCTCCGCCTAAGGGCAAGATTTATTCACTTTCAGTTCCTGAGAGAGAGGTTATGGAGAAATATATTTCTGATTCTCTAGCAACCGGGTTCATCCGCCCTTCCTCTTCTCCAGCGGGGGCGGGGTTCTTTTTTGTGGGGAAGAAGGATGGTTCTCTGCGACCTTGCATTGATTACCGGGGACTGAATAACATCACGGTAAAGAATACTTATCCTTTGCCGTTGATGTCTTCAGCCTTCGAGAGGTTGCAGGGAGCGTCTCTCTTCACTAAACTGGACTTGCGTAATGCTTATCATTTGGTCCGCATCAGGGAGGGGGACGAATGGAAGACTGCTTTTAACACCCCTAGGGGGCATTTTGAATATTTGGTTATGCCTTTTGGGCTTTCCAATAGTCCCGCAGTCTTCCAGGCACTAGTCAATGATGTGTTGCGAGACATGATCGATCAATTCATATATGTTTACCTGGATGACATATTGATTTTTTCTTCATCTCTCCAGGAACATGTGCAACACGTACGACTAGTGCTTCAAAGGTTACTAGAGAATGGGCTTTTTGTCAAGGCGGAGAAATGCGTTTTCCATGCACAGTCAGTTCCTTTCCTGGGACACATCGTGTCGTCTGAAGGTATGCTTATGGACCCTGACAAAGTTAAGGCTGTGGTAGAGTGGCCAATCCCAGATTCCCGCAAGGCCCTGCAGCGGTTTCTGGGATTCGCCAACTTCTATCGGCGTTTTATTCGCAATTTCAGCCAACTAGCCGCACCTCTGACTGCCTTGACCTCTCCCAAAACTGCGTTCAGGTGGTCAGACGCAGCTGAGGCTGCGTTTGCCAAACTCAAGAGCCGCTTTGTTTCAGCTCCTATTCTCATAGCCCCTGATGCTTCACGTCAGTTTGTGGTAGAGGTCGATGCGTCGGAGGTGGGGGTAGGTGCAGTGCTTTCACAACGTTCACCTTCAGACGACAGAATGCATCCCTGCGCGTTTTTGTCACATCGATTATCTCCTGCCGAACGTAATTATGACATCGGTAATCGGGAGTTGTTGGCAGTCAAGTTAGCTTTGGAGGAATGGCGTCACTGGTTAGAGGGTTCAGGGGTACCCTTTACAGTCTGGACTGATCACAAGAATTTGGAGTACATTAGAACCGCTAAGAGATTGAACTCCAGGCAGGCTCGGTGGGCACTTTTTTTCGGTCGTTTCGATTTTACACTTTCCTATCGTCCGGGTTCCAAAAACGTCAAACCCGATTCTTTGTCGCGTATTTTTGATCGTCCCGAACACGAAGCTACTCCTGAGCGCATTTTTCCTGAGACCCTGATTATCTCTTCGCTCACATGGGAGGTCGAATCGAAGGTCAAGAGGGCCTTAGAAGGGGTAACGCCTCCGATCCGGTGCCCACCTAACCGCTTATTTGTGCCGGAGGAATTACGATCAGACGTCGTCCAGTGGGGTCATAGTTCCAGTCTAGCTTGCCATCCAGGGGTGAGTCGTACCATATTTCTAGTTAAGCAGCGATTCTGGTGGCCCCTGATGGCTCGTGATGTTCACAATTTTGTTTTGGCTTGCTCTAGTTGTGCCACTGGTAAGTCGTCCAATCGACCCCCAGCTGGGTTACTTCAACCGCTGTCGGTACCTTCGAGACCTTGGTCCCACATCGCTCTAGATTTTATCACCGCCCTCCCACCCTCCCAGGGTAACACGGTAGTTTTGACCGTGGTGGACCGATTCTCGAAGGCAGCCCACTTTATTCCCTTGCCCAAATTACCTTCAGCCAAGGAGACAGCGGTGGCAGTCGTTGACCACGTCTTTCGGTTACATGGCCTCCCGACAGACGTGGTTTCTGACAGGGGACCCCAGTTTGTGTCCAGATTTTGGCGAGAGTTTTGTAAATTACTGGGGGCGACGGTCAGTCTGTCCTCTGGGTTTCATCCCCAGAGCAATGGCCAAACTGAGAGAGCCAACCAAGATTTGGAAAGATTGTTACGATGTTTGGTCTCCAAGAATCCCTCCTCCTGGAGCCAACAACTTTCCATGGTGGAGTACGCCCACAATACGTTACCAGTGTCATCCACGGGCCTATCTCCGTTTAAGTGTAGTGTAGGGTACCAACCACCTGTCTTTCCTAGTACTGAGTCCGAAGTCGCGGTCTCCTCCGCCCACGCCTTCATCCAGAGGTGTCACCGTACTTGGACGAGGGCCCGAGAGACTCTCCTCCAAGTGCGGGAACGCACCAAGGCCAAGGCCGATCGCCACCGGTCAAGGCCTCCCGTATACGTCGTCGGTTCCAAAGTGTGGCTTTCTACTAAGGACATTCCGCTCCGCTCCGTTTCCAATAAACTGGCACCCAAATTCATTGGCCCGTTTTCTGTCACTAAGATCATTAGTCCAGTGACAGTCCACCTCAATCTTCCTCCAGTGTACAGGAGGATTCATCCCGTTTTCCATGTGTCTAAAATTAAGCCCGTCTTTTTTGCACGCATTAATCCGCCAGCCCCGGTTCCCCCCCCGCCGCGACTCGTAGATGGGGAACCATCCTATTCGGTTCGTCGTATCCTGGATTCCAGGCGGAGGGGACGCGGATTTCAGTACTTGGTGGATTGGGAAGGTTACGGTCCGGAGGAGAGAAGTTGGGTTCCTGCTCGTGACATCCTGGATCACTCCCTTATCGATGATTTCAATCGACAGGTAAGGAGTTCTGGGAATGCCGTGAGGCATTCCTAGGAGAGGGGGTACTGTCACGGTTGTGAATTCATTGTTTCCTCTGTGTCTCGTGTCATTGTTGTTTACATGTCTGTGAGTTTGCGGGAGTGGGCGTTGTCCCGCTCACGTGTTTGTTCAGTGCTCCAGCTGTTCGCAATCATCTCATTCCCCACCTCAGCTGATTCACATTACCGTTCCCTATTTATACTCACTCATCTCTCCATTCCAGTGTCCATCCGTTGTTTGCTGTTCCTGCGTGAATGTTCGTGTCGTCTTCCGGGTTGTCGTGTCTTCAGTGGATCCCTGTTGTTTCACCGCACCCGAGCACAGATCACCGAGCACCAGCACTCAGCACCGAGCACTAGACCATCGAAGTCCCTGTGTGTCCGAGTCTGAGCGTTTCCCCCTGTGTGGACCGTCCGGAGCTGTTTCCTGTACGCGAGATCGCGACCGCACCCTGAGAGGAACCTTCATTCCTGAATTGTCTTATTCTGTGTTTGAGTTCCAATAAATATTGTTCACCTGCAATTGTTTCCAGTATTCTGTCATGACATAAACAGAGATTAATCCTTATTAAAGTTACAAAAGTTATTCAGACGAGAGCAGGGGGTACTTTTTTTCTTTGTAATTTGTTGTTTGATTAACATTAAAAACACAGACGGCAGCAGAATTATTAGGATGCTGTCTCTTTAATGCCCAATGCAATGATACACATGCGTTATCTTTCTCAACGGTTTACGTTCACTTAAGACATAACTGACTATGTTTAGAGCAGGCTTCTTCTTTTTTATTCAATTTCTTCAATGACTTCAATTTTGTATGACTTTTTCCATTCAAGCGCAAGAAGATGTTAAAGGGATACTCCACTTTTTTTGGAAATAGGCTCATTTTACAACTCCCCCAGAGTTAAACAGTTGAGTTTTACCGTTTTCGAATGCATTCAGCCGAACTCCGGGTATGGCGGTCCCACTTTTAGCATAGCTTAGCATAGATCATTGAATCGGACAAGACCATTAGCATCTCTCTCTCAAAAAAAAAAAAGACCAAAGACTTTAGATATTTTTCCTATTTAAAACTTGATTCTTCTGTAGTTACATCGTGTACTAAGACCGACGGAAAATGAAAAGTTGCGATTTTCTAGGCTGATATGGCTAGGAACTATACTCTCATTCCTGCATAATAATCAAGAAACTTTGCTGCCATACCATGAGTCCAGCAGGCGTACTGATATGACGCAGCGCCTGAAAATAGTCGACCCTATAGTCTACCGAGCTAGGGACTATTTTCAGGCGCTGCGTTTTTTTTAAGCAAGAAATGATTCCGCACAGAAATTATGCATTTATTATCACCTGTCAGTTACTTACAGAGTTTTGAAGGACTGTAGTTGATTTAAAGCTAAATAAAGGATTAAACAGCTTTTCTCTTACCTTTCCTCACTTTTTGTTGGAAATTCCTCGATGGGTGGCTTTTTAAATTTAGTTTTAAATGCTAATATCTTATTTAGCCTCTGAAGAGCAGGACTAAATTATTTAATAAATTTTTAAACAAAATAAGAACAATTTACACCAATGATACAGTTCAAAAGTCTACACCCCCTGGCTCCTAACGGATGCTTTCTTCTTGAGCATCACTGAATGTTTGTAATAGTTGTGTACGAGTCCCTCAGTTGTCACCAGTGTGAAAAGATGGATCTCACAATCATAGGGCCCTTTCACACCTACCTTGTTTGGTCCGGATTTTCTGACTTTTCAGTTTGGTCCGAATCAAAATTACAGGTGTGAAACCCGGACCATGGTCAGACAGGAGCTCTTGAAGCTCCGCCCTCTGTGGCGGGAGCAGCAGCTCATTTGCATTTAAAGGGACACACACAAAACGACGTGTTTTTACTGACCCTCAAAAAGGGACAATTTTGACATGCTGTAAAAAATTATCTGTGGGGTATTTTGAGCTAAAACTTCACATACACACGCTGGGGACAACAGAGACTAATTTTACATATTGTGAAAAAGGGACATTATACCACCCCTTTTAGGCGGAAACAAAGCTTGCCTCTTTCCAACTAATCGCCAACGGCAATTTTTACTCGCACTTGGCACTTGACAGGTGTTCATTTCAGGCCCTGATACAGGGCCGTCCTCAGGGTCGGAGCAACTGGTGCGACTGCCGCACAGACCGAAGAGAAAAACCCAACAACCCCCCCCCCCCAACACTGGTTTGACTAATAAGTTCTTGTATAACATTCTTTTTGTCAGTAAGAATGATACTGATTTAACGCAAAAATAAAAGCAGACTGCCTACATTTTTCATACTATAATTAGCCCCTTAATGTCTCATTTTCAGGCAACTTTTAGGACTAACTAAAAAAAGCACATTCATAACTAGACATGATGATGCGAGCCACAACATAAAGCCTGATTAGCTGATTGTGTCTGTTGAGCACTACAGCATAATCAATCCTTTATTTAGCTTTAAATCAACTACAGTCCTTCAAAACTCTGTAAGTAACTGAATGGTGATAATAAATGCATAATTTCTGTGCGGAATCATTTCGTGCTTAAAAAAATAATAAAATCTGAAAAGAAATAATAAATGCATAATTTCTGTGCTGAATCATTTCATGCTTAAAAAAGAGAAATCTGAAAAGAAACAAACTAATTGCTTGTGGAAAATTAATTTCCAAAATGGAGCAATTCTGACCTCTGGGTTATGGCACATTTGCGGGGCCCATCTCTGCTGATGACTGCCCTCTGTCTTTACACCCACAAGTCAATTATTTTCTGTGTATGTGTGTGTGTGTTTTGGTGATTACGGGGGAAGGTTGAGGTCTGGGTTTCAGACAGTGAGAACATTAGGGTCGGCTTGTGAATCAACATCTTGCGTTGACTGATATGGGAAACATAAAGAGGAAGTGTTTGTCAGCACTGAGTAAACTAATGTGATTGAATGGTGCAATAGTACTGGACACCTTGTACTTTGCTAATGAAATGCACATTGTATCTTCCTACGTATGAATCACAATTCAATAACATACTGAAACAGTAATAGTGTTCTGTTTTTTTTTAATGTCTTGAATTTGTTTTTGGGCTCTACTAGACAGGTTTGCATGCTTGAATGTTCAAAAAACAGATAATTTTTCAGATAATTGACATTGTTGCGGCACCTCTATTTTCAGTCGGTCAGTAACGCTCTGTTTAGTTCCTGTCTCCATGAAGCCCTTCCTTCTGAAAAGCACAGTGTTCTCTGATTGGTCAGCTGGATCAGTGTGCTGTGATTGGTCAAGCGCTTTGAGCGTGTTTGGGAAATGTCACACACTTTACCATAACTGTGAGTTTCAGCACACTACTAACACAACTTAGGCCTTGCACCTTTTTATTGTGATGTGTTCATTCCCTGAAGAAAACTCAAGACTACAATGGAGGCGTTTCATGGAGTTCAGAAACAGTGCGCAATGATACAGAGAATAACTCCCGCTGGAGGGACTTTGTATTTTTGTAACTTTGCAGACCTTTTTCATGCTCAAACAGCAACATTACACCCTAAAGAAAGCTGAACATATAAAAAAGCATCACAGGACCTCTTTAAGTGTAACGCTTAGATCCACAGAAGACGATTATAAAAGAACATAAGATGTATCATGAATTTAGAAGAATAAGCCAACATACAAAACAGTGTGCTAATGCACAGACAACAACCAACAATGAACAGAGGGACCAAAGGAACTTAAGTAGTGGTATAAACAAGGTTAATAAGGAGACGCAGCTGAACTAAGAGGACTAATCATATCAGTGACCATGACAACTCATTAGTGGTGGGAAACTAGACAAAGGAAACACGTGACTGAATGAAAACAAAACAAACTGACCATGACTCTGACATTAAGACTATTTTTCCCCACATAATTTTAGTCAGGGTTTCTTGCACCAAGACCAGTCAGAATTATATTATATAATATTATATTATTCACAATTTTCAAATAATGCTTCTGAGCTCTTTTTCCTCTTTAGATTACAACATCCTCTTCATGTCGACTCTCTTTCTCTCCTGTTCAGTATATCTGTCCCTTAGGGATCCCTAAGGATTACCTGCACATCAATTATGAGTAAGCGAAGGGAAACTGATGCCACCACTGCCCCAGCCAATTATTTTTCTATTTTTATTTTGAAATGAAAATAATTTATATGAATCATGTTCCAAATTTATATAATGATATATTTTGTTACTTAAGACCTTGTTCACCTGCATTAATTCAACGTATTTTTCAATAATGTCCTACATGATTCATCTGTTGGATTGGGAACATTGCAATAAATTGACTGACATCACAAAGGGACCAAGATGTATTAAGGCATTAACAAAAGCGTGAAATGGAAAATATTCAATAAAAATGGTTTTTAAATGGATTGGGGCATGACTTGAATAGCAAGTACATAGAGACTTGCTCATCGTGGTCTTAACCACCCTTGTTCTTTAAAACTTTATGTGAGGGTGAACAGGAAAATATGGGTGACATGATTAATGTGCATTCAAGTAATAGTGGTTGGAAATTTCCGGACAATTCATATTCCTTTTTTTTTAGCCCTTCTCGCACATGCGTCGTGGCGCTCTCATGAACTCAATCAGAGGCACACACAGAAGACAATGAATAGTTGAATATAGTCATAATTGTAGTTTTTTGCGCACAAAAAGTATTCTCGTCACTTGACAAACTTCAGGTTGAGCCACTGTAGTCACTTGACTATTTAAACAATGTCTTTACTAACTTTTCTGGGCTGGCAGATGAAATTACCTATCAGCCTATGAAGGAGTGAGCCAGCTCTCAGATTTCATAAAAAATATCTTAATTTGTGTTCCTAAGATGAACGAAAGTCTTACGGGGTTGGAACAACATGAGGGTGAGTAATTACTGACAGAATTTTCATTTTTGGGTGAACTAAACCTTTAAGTTTTTCTAGCACTAAGACAACAAAATTAAAATTGTGTAATTGAAGTTTTTACGTTTATGCAGGACAGAATTATGGGAAATGTAGTTTAGTTGCACGTCTGCCAGCTCATAAACCAGCTCAACATGTAGTATTAATTTGTTATTCTTCATCAACAGGAATTCAGGAAACAAAATTTACTAAACAACAACTGCACCTTGAATATAAATTTACATTGGACCAACAGACTGCCTTCTCAATTCAGAAGTCTCTGCTCTAGAACATTTTTTTTTTATTCGATTTTGTTCAGCATTAAGACATAAAGACAGAAGAGACTAAAGCCTCGGGTGGAATGGTTAAATTTGTTCATCTTAGCCGTAGCATTATTAAACTGAATGAGACATATGCAGGTCTGGCAACTGTCTGGTGTGGATTTACGGTCGGCCTACTACAGAAGCCCTTTTCTTAATAATTTGATTTCCATTATTCTGTGTTAGGCAGACTATATGTACAAGGCGCCGTGTCTTTTCTCACTTTTATGACAAAATGAAAGCAAATAAAAGAATTTAATAAAACCAGGGGTGAAATACTACCGGAGTGGGATTAATGTTTCTACCAAGAGTCAAGTAAAACATTAAAGGAATGTTCTGGGTTCAATAAAAGTTAAGCTGTATCAATAGTCTCTGTGAAATTCTGTCATTTACACAGGAAATAATTTAAATTCATCCCTCAGTTTGTAAAAATGAACAAACAAACCATAAAAACTGCCCACACAGACTGCCATTATAAGGGTGTAAGTGTTAACGCTTTTTTTCCCAAACTCAGGGAATTTAAATTATTTCCTGTGAGTCTACTTTATATACGGTTATATAATATTATGTAATTTGAGGCAACACAGACAATCAGATTTGATGTTTAATATACAGTTACGTGAAGAGGGATTTTGGACCAATGAGGTCTCGCTGTGGGGGGTGGGGGGTGGGGGGTGGGGGGGTGTTCTAGCGTTACGCCGCGAAAACAAAAACCCGTCAACGCTAATGCCTCCACTTTGGGGTGTGTCTGTAGCGAGTGTTTTTGTTTTTTTCAACACAAGGGCAATATTCATCTCAGATACAAGCGATTAGTTGGAAAGAGGCAAGCTTTGTTTCCGCCTTGAAGGGGTGGTACAATGCCCCTTTTTTACAATATGTAAAATTACTCTCTGTTGTCCCCAGCGTGTGTATGTGAAGTTTTAGCTCAAAATACCCCACAGATAATTTTTTACAGCATGTCAAAATTGTCCCCTTTTGAGGGTCAGTAAAAACACGTCGTTTTGTGTGTGTCCCTTTAAATGCAAATGAGCTGCTGCTCCCGCCACAGAGGGCGGAGCTTCAAGAGCTCCTGTCGGACCGTGGTCCGGGGGAGATTTCACACCTGTAATTTTGATTCGGACCAAACTGAAAAGTCCGAAAATCCGGACCAAACAAGGTAGGTGTGAAAGGGCCCTATGATTGTGAGATCCATCTTTTCACACTGGTGACAACTGAGGGACTCGTACACAACTATTACAAACCCTGCAAACATTCAGTGATGCTCAAGAAGGAAGCATCCGTTAGGAGCCAGGGGGTGTAGACTTTTGAACTGTATCATTGGTGTAAATTGTTCTTATTTTGTTTAAAAATTCCTTAATTAATTTAGTCCTGCTCTTCAGAGGCTTAATAAGATATTAGCATGTAAAACAAAATTTAAAAAGCCACCCATCGAGGAATTTCCAACAAGGTAAGAGAAAAGCTGTTTTCTTTCATTTATGCTGGTTTTTGTCAGGAAACCCCCTTGTTTTAAAAAATCTAGAAAGGAAAATTTTAAGGACAGAAGAGAATTTGGTTTATTCGGTATTAGCAGGAGGAGTTGTTAAGCCTAAAGATTTTGTTTAAGATTCTAACGGAACCGAAACAGCCCGAAGCAGTGTGGTGGCAGAGTTGTATTAGATTGGTTGTTTCTAAAGTAACTGAAACAAATGTGTATGTTTTTAACGTACTTGAAACTGATTGTGAAAGTTGTTATAGTTCTGAGGAAATTCTAAAGTAATTGAATAGACCCGATGCAGTGTGGTTACAAAATTATTTCACAACTATTGTGTGTTCTAGTGTAGGCTAGTGAGTCCAAAGCACTGTGACTCTGTGAAGTTTAAAACAAGAACCCGAAGCAGTGTGGTTTTGCCCGACGTACTGTGGCAGTTTTAAATTTGATAAATATTGTTTAAGCCCGAAGTACTGTGGTTAAGTTGTTTTGAGAAAATAACACAAAACCTGACATAGTGTGGTTTTGTCCGATGTACTGTGACAGTGTTAAATAAAAAAAAATTAAAATAAAAACATTTCTTACTGTTCTGCATAGTGAAATTTTAGGTCGAAAGGACTGTGGCCGTGGTTAAGTTTAGAAGCCTCGGTAGTGTGGCTATTTTGTTAATTTGCGTCCGAAGTAGGTTACTGGAGCTGTGAATAATTAGACTAATGGATATCTTAAGGCAACTAGAAAATGTGTAGTCATTTAAATCAGACGTTGCGACATAGGCGTAATTCTATGGGGGGACGGGGGGGGACGTCCCCCCCAATATTCAAAGAAGGACGATTTGTCCCCCCCAATATTTGATCATACTGTATGATTATGCGGGCAATATCGATGTGATTGCACGTCTTTCTTTCCAGCTCCAAAAATATAAAATCCCGGCCGGTCCATTTCCCAAATCCATTCAACTGGCCTTACACCATACATTAACAAAACCTATTTCTTCTGAAATCCATGTCATGTTTTCCCTATACCTTTAGTAGCTCGTGCACCGTCAGTGAGTTAGGAAAAACCAAACTGAAGAAGAGTTAGGTGCGCGAAATCTGACAGACATTTGGCACATATCTATGGTAAATATCCTGTATTTGGCTGACATAATCCCTTTGATAACGACCAGGTGAATTTCACTAGAATTTCGAATTGTAGAATTTGTGAATTTCGACTGTAATACTATACAGCTTGTATACATTTAATTTGCGTGCTGATGCGCTGTTCTAACTGCTGTTCCTCGAGCTATTTCACGTAGTGTTTTTGCGCAGCGCGTCTATGTTGTACGTCACACATAGGCTCACTATTGGCCGACGCTGGTCATGTGTGATGCGTGTGACCTACAACACAGACGCGCTACGCAAAAACACTACGTGAACTCACTCGAGGCCAGAGAGAAGGAAATGAATAGTGGAATAAAGTCGTTATTTTTGTTTACTTTTTGCGCACAAAAAGTATTCTCGTTGCTTGATAAACTTAAGATTGAGCCACTGATGTCACATGGACTACTTTGATGATGTCTGTACTGCCTTTCTGGACATGGACAGTATGCCGTCCATTGACTTTCAATGGAGGAACAGAAAGCTCTCGGACTAAATCTAAAATATCTTAAACTGTGTTCCGAAGATGAACGGAGGTCTTACGGGCTTGGAACGACATGAGGGTGAGTCATTAATGACATAATTTTCATTTTTGGGTGAACTAACCCTTTAAGTGTTCTGTTTAAACGTCGAATTGCAGATAACTTAATGATCGCTTTAGGACACTCCTACTGGCTGTGATGGTTCTTGAATGTCTTCTCACCCACACCCAAGAAAATGTTTGTATATCATATTGCCAAATTTTAGAAGAGTCTCTTTGATAATTCTGCCCAATCGGATGGGAGCTGTAACCAGTGTGCATGAGGTGTCGACCCAAAGACGGGTAAGATTCTCCGGTGGCCAGAGGAGGACAACCTAAGCCAGGGCTTCACCGCCACTGGGCACCTGCCCGATAGAGAGGGGAGGTGTAATCTGTGAGAAGGGAGTGGATGTGATGCTTCTTTTGGGCCAAGAGCATCAGAGAGGGGACTGTAAGAAATAGTAGTCTGCCTCGACCCAGATTCCACTCCAAAATATATTTTAGAATAAGCTCATCCCCAAAATGGCTTAATTATCATAGAGATGAAAGAAAGTCAAGTTATATTGTTTCTTCAACATTTGGGTTGATCACATCCTGAACAAATGGTAGTCAATTGTAGAATGGGGCTGGGTGTGGGACACAGAAAACTTTCTCTGAAATTGGGGTGTCACAACTTCATTAACATACAGACCACAGCTGTTGCAACAAGAGCAACTTAATTTACATTAAGAACAGGATAAAAGGTTTAAGATTTGGATGTTCTGTGTTCATTCTTGATGCCGGTGAACCCAAGGTGCTTCATGTACCTTGCCACTGCTATGCTGTAATAAACTTCTTTTTTAAGATCTTCGACGTCCACATAATGTTTTCTTACAGGCGGGTCTTTGTGAAAGGTCAATTTCAAATCATTTAAATCTTTGTGGACTCAGCCGGACTGGATAGTTTTCTCCAGGTATACAGATCTCTTTGAGAGGAGTGCAGCTACAGACATTTTTCATATATTGGAAAACCACATTACAGGAAGAAACTTTTCCACTGCTTGTGTTCCCTCAGAGAGTCAATGTTTGCCTCAATTTCCAATTTGTTCTGTTTTAATATTGACAAGTATGTACTCACACACATGCACGTACGTTCTAACACAAACATGAATGCTCTGACTGGTAGGTCTTCAAATTTCAGCATCAAATTTCCACTTATCAAAACAGCCACAAGGGAAAAGGGCAACAGATGCAAAGAAGAAACCGTCCGAAACACTGGCTACTGATTCCCAGCGGACCCTGTGTGAACAGACTACCGGAGGAGCCTGCTTTCACTCCATGCTGATTTGTTCACCACAGGAACTACTTACTGTTTAAGTGTCTCATGACATTTGTGGCCCTCCTCGTCCTCACCGACCCAAACATCTTCATAATGGCATGAAGCTATCTGACCTCTTGGCGATTTTCAGTTCATGTGACAGAAATCATTGACATTCTCTAGGGACTAGCCTATAATTTTATCATGCTGATTTAGTAGAACATCAAGGTCAAATGCTGCTTTTGCATCTCATCTCACAAGCTTTCCTCAGTTCAAAGTGACAACTAGTATTTTTTCAATTACATTGTTGTTGAATGAAAGTGAAACATCCTCAGGGGAAACTTTTACTGCTCAGAGATTTTTGCGCTTTCATAGCTGAGGTGACTTAAAGGTCCTCTATGTAATTATTTTTATTTTTTTGACTGTACTAAAGCATAAAATTACCATTGTTTGCAGAGAGTTTTCAAACACTTGTTTAACAGAAAAACAATGCTACAGCCAGTTATTCTACTTTGAAATGTGCTTCTGTGTCGGAATATCTGCCCAATGTTTACCCAATCTGAATATTTACCCAATAATATCTCGACACTGGTTGACATTTGGCAGAAAACAGCATATTGCACCTATGGAAGCCAGCAAATGAACTGGGTCAGAGATTGCAGATTCTACCTAACCTAAAAAAGCCTCAGCGTCCATTGGAAAAGCTCTATGATCAGAAGCATATTAAATATTGGAGATGACTGGAGACAGCTTAAAGCCCGGCAAGACTTTTTTTCGGTTTCCATTGTCAATTCCTGTTGCGTGTCCTCAATCTGGCAACCAGCAAGAGCATCAAGTCTGAGGAGGAGGGGTGGGAGAAACAACCCAGACAGCATGGTAACATTGATTCAATGTTGAGTTTTGATCCAAACCATCATTTTGGCTGACATCAAAATTTCTATGTTTAAAGTGTGTTGCATCAGCATTGAAATTTTGATGAAAGGGAACAGCACACATGGGTGAAGAAAGTGATATTGAACTAACAGTGAGTCTTAGTTTATGAGCACAAGATCTTGCAGGCATGTGTCTGTGCAAAACACTACTGGGTGTTTCCCAATCAGTGGGGCGTTTCAGTTCATGATGGGCACTTTCAATGGTGTTACCTCATTTGCTCTAATACACTGGGGGTTTGGTTTAGGGGTGGGCCCTCATGATTTTAGCAAGTCTTTTGAAAAATGGTTGAAAAACACCAATTGTAGTTTGAAAATTGGCACTAATTGGTATAGGCCCATTTTGGTTTTGCATGTGGGCTTCTCAGTAGTTAATTGATTATCCTTATTAGAGAGAAAACTCAAGGTGTTCAACAGAAGAAAGAAACTCATACAGGTTTGGAACAACTTGAAGGTGAGTAAATGATGACAGAGTTTTCATTTCGGGCTGAACCATCCCTTTAAAGAAATTTTCATTGAAAAAACCTAAGCGTTGATTTTTGGTTGAAATCTCAACATTGCTTCACCATTAACTGAGGGTGCAAGAGTGATGCAAAAACAACATCACTTTGTAATGTTGAAGCAATATGAACACCATTGATTTGTGGTTGAAATCTGAACATTATTTCAATATTAACCGAGGGTGCAAAAGTGACGTTGAAACAACATCACTTTGTAATGTTCAAGCAATATTAACACCATTGATTTGTGACTGAAATCTGAACATTATTTCAATATTAACCGAGGATGCAAAAGTGACGTTGAAACAACATCACTTTGTAATGTTGAAGCAATATGAACACCATTGATTTGTGATTGAAATCTGAACATTATTTCAATATTAACCGAGGGTGCAAAAGTGACGTTGAAACAACATCTCTTTGTAATGTTCAAGCAATATTAACACCATTGATTTGTGATTGAAATCTGAACATTATTTCAATATTAACCGAGGATGCAAAAGTGACGCTGAAACAACAACTGTAATGTTGAAGCCCTGTGTACACAGCCCTGTGGCTGTGATGCAAATGTGAATAGTGCGCTAAAACAAGCAAGTAAACTGTGAGAAAGACGTTGTTAGTAGGGGTGTAACGATTCGTTTTAACAACGATTCGATTCGTATCGCGATTCGTGGTTGTCGATACGATTCAAGGACGATATTGGTTCATTTAGAACGATACGATCCGAAACGATTCAGTGACTTGAAATCGATTCAGTGACTTTTTAGCCAAAAATTCTTGTAAGGGAATCAGGTATCAATTAATTATGGATATAAACAAACAAGTAAACAACAATTAATGTCAAATGCATTCACATTTTATTTGAATAAAGTAGGACTGCACGATTATGACAAAAATCATAATTGTCGATTATTCCCTTGATAATGTAATTGTGATTAATTACGATTATCACAACATTGAATGATGTTTTGAATAGTTTGGCCATGGGACCACATTTCCCCATGGTCATCAAGCCGCGACCCACCTTTTTAGGAATTATATAGGCCTATTATAATACATTTATTTACACAAAAATTGTTGACACACAAGTTCTGTCCCCCTTTACTTAACATACAAAAAAATAATAATAATAATAATATGACAAATACTGATAAACAGTAGGCACTGCGAGGTTAAGCTATATAGCAGTCCCAAACTAGTTTTTGTTAATACAGTCTTGGTATGAGCCACCACAGTCATGTAAAAATATAAAAAATAACCACTAAGTGGCATTTTGTTATGGAAACAACAACAATTAGGCTACCATGGTGATACACAATACTTAGAAGAACTTAACTTACTAATTTACGGCGTTGCATGCTCGTATTTCTTTTGCGCTTTAGTGAAGTGATAAAGCGCGCGCCGGCGCATTTGCGCGTGCAATTGAAGAGTGCGCGCTACTGCAGTATAGTGGCTGAGAGGACAGGAAAGTCCGTTTTTCTGAGGTGAGAGACTTCGCGCTGCTTGTTGTCTTTGCGCTGCTTGACTGTTGTCGCGCGTCACGCATGGTTGCCATCTTGAATTTTTGAGGGACAAGCACCGTTTTCCAAAAAAACATTCTGAAGAGAGTATTTTCACAAAATGTTAATGCCTACATCACTGTTTGAACGACTGACATAATGAGCATTTGACAGAAATGGCGGCCATCTTGAAAAAATGGCCGCCATGTTGAATTTTTGGATGGCCAACGCCTTTTTCCCAAAGAGTGACCCTTAGAGAGTATCTGTGCCAAATTTCATGCTTTTATACCAATTTGAACGATTCTCTTGAAATATGCCATTAATCTGCTGCTCTACTATAGCGGCTGAGAGGACAGGAAAGTCCATTTTTCTGAGGTGAGAGACTTCGCGCTGCTTGACTGTTGTCGCGCGTCACGCATGGCGACGACGGCACAGATAGGCAGTCTGAATCGAGTAACGTTTAACGCCTTTATCATTAAAAGTGCTAAGAAAAAACACCCATATAAAGTCTGACGTGCTTAAATCCAATGCGTTATTTCCTAGTATCGATACAATCGATTCATTGCCTTTTAAAACGATATTAGATCGATATATGTCGTCCGGAAGGCCAACTTGCCGAGCACAGATCTTATGTAGTTGGATCATAGGAATATAAATCGATACATCGATGTAGTTGATGAATCGTTACACCCCTAGTTGTTAGCGTATTCCCTCCTTTGATTTCCGATTACTGATGTTTTGCCAAATTTATGCATGATTTAAGACATTGTTGACAACACTAGACTACTAGAAGACACTTGTAAGATTACCGGTGTCTAAAAAATGTCGAGAAACTGAAAGACTCTCCATTGCTCACTATATAACCACATTGGTGGACATTTTAGATTGATTTGGGATTTTCTTTCCATGGGATCACTCTCAAACTTTGCACACTGGATTGAAAAATAATGGAGCCCATCAGCATTCATCTCATGTTGTTTGTGTCCCCGCAGGCTAATTTATAAACCACATTCTGTAATTAAGCACTCGTAGTGCTGCATTTCTGCCATTTGTTTTTCCTCAAATGCACTCAGCATGGCTGTGTTTAAAACACATACGTGATGACTCCTGGTACACAGCTGTTTTTCAGTGGCTTTAAGTGTATTGCTCATTTAACAAACATAAATTGATTTCCCACAGGGTGGATCGTGAGGGGAAAGTAGGGTCTAGGAAACACGCCGGATGGGGCAAACAAATTCCTCAATTCCGCTCCCTCCCACTTCCCATCGCACTCTTTAATAAGATGTCTGCGTTTTTGTTTGCCTGCTGTAAAAAAAGAGAGAAGCAGCTATTGATCAACAGCGTTGCATGAAGAACACAGTGGGGTCTCTGTAGAAAGCACTCAGCCTCTCTTTAAGCTTGACCTTTGAGGCTTCACAACTTTCTGGCGCCGATTAAAAGTGCCACTAACACGAATCTACTGCACCTCCACTCACACAGATAAACAGCCACAAGCCAAGTCTAAAAGTTTCAAAATGAGACAGCATCTGGTGTCATTCGGTGCAGTCGTCTGTGTCGATGAGGCAGCGTTCGGTACAAATAAAGTTTATCATGCAGTGCAACATATGCCAGATCTCGTAACGCTTGTTTTCTCAGTCATTTTATCTAGACTGCCTCCTGTTTAAGCTTGGATTATGGTCCTGAGAGGCCCAAGGCTTTCAGTTCATTATTGTAGATGAGATTTTTGTTTGTTTTCAAAAACAATGGTAATCAATACTTATTTTGAACCCACAACAATCATTTAATTATGTACTTTTGGCCCATTTCAAACTCATAATATGAGAAGTCAGGAGAAGCCAACATTTAAAATGTAAAATAAGTTAATAATACCACAAACAGACCTGTAAGATAATGAATAATAATAATGATCATTCATATTTAATATAAGTAAGGGATAGTGTAGCCCTGTATCTGGTGTTGTATCACTCTGAAGGGGTTTATTCTGCGATAACAAACGGCTGGATGTACATTATCCCGCTTATTACACGGCTACATGCCACATAAGTAATTAGACATGAAATATTGACTTGAGTTGAAATATTTTGTTAGCTCTTTGAACGCAAAGCTTCCGTAAAGAATTCAGTGTCTAGCAAGCGACAAGTTCAAATTAGATGGAAATTTAAGCGATCCGATACAGTCATACCGCTTATTACATGGCATTTCACAACATAAATAACTATGGGGATAAGATTAAACTCTATTAACTGTTTGTTAGTGGTGCAACGGATCATCATTGATCCGTGATCCGTTCGGATCAATATCTTCGGTTCGGCACACACGTGATCCGCGGATTAATTTATGAAAAAAAAAAGTTGTGCGCATGTTCAGTCCACACACAGCGTGGTCATGGCGAGCGAAGGAACGGAGGAGCTTGAACGCCCCGCGTCATTTAAATCCCCTGTATGGGAGCATTTTGGCTTCCCTGGAACACGCTTCTATTTCGCTTCAAACGCTCGCTTTATCATTATACGCGCGCGGCGCGTCCTATTCGCTTTGGACGCGCGAAAGGATTCAAACTGTTCAAGCATCAACTAGACGCGAATTTGACTCTCTATTCGCGTTTGGTGTGAACCATAGACTGTAAAAAAATATGAACGCAGCAAAATGAACAGGCTGCGATCAGTGCGATGTATGCTGGAATGTGTGTGTGTGTGTGTGTCAGACAGAGAGAGAGAGGGAGAGAGGCACGGGCGCGATCGAACAATCACACACACGCACACACACACACACAGACACATGCTGTTTAAAAGCAAAAATTATCTCATCTTATTCATTATATTGCATTGGTTTTCATTTCTTGTCCTCAAACAGAGTAATCTGTTTATTTTGAAGTTACACATTCTACACTGATTAAAAAAGAAAATCAAATGTGTTTTTAATGGTAGTATCATTTTATACAGAAATAAATGATTTATAATTCAGATGAGAATAACGTTAAAGTTAATTAAAATTTTAAGGAAACAAATATATTGATCTGAAATATAGCAAATTGATTTTAAATTCATTCAGGTAGCCTACAATTACCAAACATATCTCAAGGTCTTTTGAATAAAGGGTGACAGTCTTTCATTATCAACTGTTGTTGTGGACTATATACTGGAGAAGTATTTGTTCTCCATTTGAGTAAGATGTTTTTATGTGGCTAATTGAGCAAAGTGCTTCCATATTATTATTATTAGTAGTAGTATTAGTTCAAGAATAAAATAAAAATATCGGATTGATATCGGTATCGGCAAATAGCCGATATGCTGCGGCATCGGTATCGTATCGGAAGTGAAAAAGTGGTATCGGGACATCCGTGGAAACACATCAAGCATGGCCACGCATTTGAAGCGACATCACCCCGGTGTTTCGCTGACAGGAGTGAAAACGAAGGCTGCTCAACGTTGCACAATCAGACCGGGCTAAAGCCATCACAAATGCAATCAGTGTGTTTATAGTCACGCTTCATGGAATGAACCCGTCGCGCACCCACTGTTGTTTTTATATATTTTAATTTAATATTTTAAAAATGTTAATAAACAAAAAGACAAAACTTGTGTTTATTTGTCTTGTCTTGTCTTTTTTTTTTTTTTTTTTTGCTGATCCGAAAAATGATCCGATCCGTGACTCTGATCCGAGAAACGATCCGAACCGTGAGTTTTTTGATCCGTTGCACCCCTACTGTTTGTTATCTTATAATCCATTACAGTGTACAAAACAATCGTTGTGAAATGGCAGCAGATGCGTATAAACGAGAGCGAGTCTGTCATACCCGGATGATATAATAACTGTCCACGAAATATTGATTTGAGTTTTAATATTAGTTCACCAAACACAACATTTCCCACGAGGAAAAAACTTTCCTAGCAAGCATATAGCGCGACTTCAGTTACCTGGATGAGCCTGTGTTATCATTTTTTTACTGGTTGTTATTGGGGAATAACACCACTGAATGGAGCGATTGACCAATCAGAATCAAGTATTCCACAGAGCCGCGTAATAATAAGTAATATTTATCATTAGTATTATTCTCTTCATTTGTATTTAGTCAGCATGATTATCATTAAAGTCCCCCAATAATTGTATCCCTTAAAACTAATCTTTGATCACCAAAATTACATTTAAACGTTTTGTTTTCCTGTAACAAAAATTTCTTCATGCCTTAAAATAGCTTGAATTAATAATGCTCTTCTCAGTATCATAAGAAACGCTTTGAACAACTCATATAGTTCATTATAACATCGTAATAATACATTACGGACACAAACAAACGCTGTATTGTTAAATCTACCTGATTTTTCCTATAACAGAAAAATATACCGGGATAACCTGGCATCTCTTGAGTCTCCCCTGCTTCAGAGCGGTCATAGTTAATGATATGCTAAAGCCCACCGGCATGTTGACCTGATTGGTTACAAGGTAGTTTGTGACGTCAAAAAAAAAAAAAAAAAAAAAAGGTTTGTGACGTCAGAAACACCAGCGATTTCAAACCGTTTTAAAACTTTGGTCTTTTGTTCGCTGGAGTTTTAAAGAGAAAATACCCAGCAATGGTGTTGGCCGATGAATTTGCACATGGTTTGTCTTAAAGCATATTAAAAACACCATATAGATAAACAATAAAAACTTGATTTTTACCACAGGTTTTTTTTTATTAATTTTTTTTATCATAATTAAAAAATGAAGAGAATAACAGTAATGATGATAAATATTATTATTGTTATATAATTGATATAATGTTGCTATAATACTTTTTTAAATGTTTTTTTTTTAAATGTTGTATTGTTATTATCATTATTATTTTAATTTTAATTTAATTATAATTAAAATGTAATGCTGATATAATAGTAATCATTCTAATAATGATCTTCTTTTTTTAAATTAACACCCATGAAATTAGTATACAACGTTTAGGCTTTTATCAGAATTTTAGGTCAACACAAAAGTACCAAGCACCCATTATTTCAAAGACAACCAATTCGAAGGGTGTCTTTGTCAATCAGCAGAAAAAACCTGCCAGCGGTTGTTCTCAGTCATTTCCCCACACGAATTTGACCAATACACTCTCCTCTCTCTGTACTTCTCATTCACACTTTGAAGTGAACATCGTCACTTCAAATTACAAAACAATCCCCTGCTGCACTCCCACTGAATGTCCCTCAGCATGTGCCCATGCATCTCTCCGATCTCCCACTCACACTTCAGGACGGTCTGTTTTTCCACGCAGTCTTTCCCTAGATCCTCGTGCATCTCAAATGCGGTGCTGGTAATGCGCTGCCGTATCTTTAAAGTTGCCAATTAATGCTTTTATGTCAGTTCGTAAAAGGACTCGTAAGAGGACACGGAAAACGCGACAGCTCCGTGTTATAAAAACCTTATGTTAAACTTAGTAATTATGACCCCGCTGTCTCTGACGGTTTAACGATGATTATAGATGAGATGAAATTATCATGATCCATCACAATTATGAAGGTCTCGGCACATTCTCTCCCGCTCCGGCATAGGCTATAAATGTATATTGCTGCCACTGGGGAACTTTAACCGCAGGCAGTGTCTTACACTGAACATGCAGAGCAAAGAGGGACGTTTCTGAGGCGAACGCCGGTCAACTGATCCGTTAAAGTCAAACTGAACTGAGAAACGGGCAGAATAATAGAGTATGACGAGATAATCGCTGACAGATAACTTTTCCTTTTTGTTCATTACCTGTGAAAGTCGAGGGGATTTGCGCAGTTGCATGTCATTTTCAGAAAACGTCGAAGGTTCAGAATAAAGACCGTTGAAGGAATACTTTCTCGAAGACGCGCGAATGAATTAATAACAAGAACCGTGATTGGTCAATTTCCATGTCAATCAAACCGTGGTTGTTTTTAATTGGGCGGGTCATGGCCAGAATAATCGGCAGTGCAGTTGACGGCTACTATCTGTTTCGAAGCTGTAAATAAAACTTATAGTAGTTTATTTTACAAGAACAAAATACTGTTTTCGGTAACACTTTATTTTACAGTGTCCTTGTTACATGTTACATGTACTTACTATAGTTAATTAGCAACTAACCCTAAACCAAATCCTAACCCTACCCTTACCTAGTAAGTACATGTAGTTAATTAATATTACACTGTACTTAAATATATCATTACACTGTAACAATGACACCTTAAAATAAAGTGTGACCCTATTTTCTACTTCAGAATGTCATTTAATTCTATGTTTTTGATTCTTCGTAATTATGGAAATTTACTAGCAATTTCTGTAAATAAATAAATAAAAAGCCTTAAATTAAGTATACAGTCAACTTGGATGTTTAAGTCATTTCAACTTAAATGACAGAAAACTGACTTAAAAATGAGTTGCTAGTTGAAAATTGTTTAACTTATTTTGATGAGTTAAAGCAATGTAAAAACACATTGTCATAACTTATTGATCATATAATTTTTTAGTTTTCATGAGTGAAAACTGTTTCTGCACCCTTTTTTTCCCAGTGGAAACAGCATGTGTTTTAATATTGATCCCAGTCAATACTTTGCCCCAAAATCATTTCTGTAACAATTTTGCTTCTGTGAAGATACTTTCAACTCTTTCAGTTCTTTTGAGTCAAACTTGTATTATATCTCAGAAGTGAAGCTTTTAACGCCATATTTTGCTTTTCATAAGACATAATTTGCCTTTCTAGAATAACAACAGACAAAACAAACAAAAAAAAATGTTCTGTACTTTTTATTTTTTCAGTGTTTTTCCTCTTTGTCAGAGTGTGTGTGCAAATACATTTTTTTTTTTTTTTTTGATCTCAATGATAAAGCACATTGAGAGCACAACCAGGACCACCGGAAAACAGCCAAAATATATGAAAGCGAGTCATACATCACGACTAGGTTTTTCAGATATGGCAGTAATGCACAGTGACGGGTAGTTTGTCCAAGACCTTTGTTCTGAACCATTGTACTCGTTCACAAAGCAATTGGACTGGACACTCCCTCCATCTCACTCCAACTGGATTCTCTCTTGTCTCTCCATGCATCCCAAGAAAACAGAAAACACACGAGAGGTCTGACCTCACCTTGACCTGGAGAAGCTCTGTGTCAGTCATTCAATATCTTGCTGAATATTCAACTTTGTTTTGTTGTGCGTCTCTACAAATTCGGCCAGCTAAACCAACATCCTGTTTGACACACAGTCTGTAACTAACGCTGTAATTAATTTGTGTTGGCCCTAAATATCCATCCGTTATATCTAGTGTGACATATGTAATCTACATCAGAAGCAAAATGAATTTGTTTTGACACAATCCTGTCAGGTTCCAGTCAGACGAGCTCAACATCTTTTTGCTCAATGGTCCACAGCAAGATTTGAAATGAACCGTTACTGGCAGGGATTAAAAAAAGAATAAAAAAAAAAAAGGACAATCTGTCCACCGAACAATATCAACACCTTCACTATTAATTATACAACATTTCAGGGAGATAAACAGGCCCTGTGAGAAGACATCGACATGCACGTTGTGGCGTAGTTGGACAGATTTGCAGTTCTGACTCCTTTGGCACTTTTTTTAAAAATAGTTTTTCACATTCAGCGTGGTTTGATGCACAAATATCCCTCCACGTCGGCAGTTGATAAAATATCACAGTTACGAAACTTCACCTCACATCAAGAACGACACAATACACTTCTGAAATGGACGAATCCACCACATATTGTGCTGTATTTGCATAACCATGCATTTGTACAAAGCATGTGAGTCTTCCCCCCCTCCCCCACTTCGGCCTTGTTGTACAGTGACACACAACATGTTGGCTTACATTTGATCAAGGAAATGCAGGCCAATTTACACCATTCTCCTGTTATCTCTCCGGCAGAGGATCTTCTTGAAGGATCTCCGGAAGTCATTATTGAAGATGGTGTATATGATGGGATTGAGGGAGCTGTTGCAGTAGCCGAACCAGAAGAAGAACTTGAAAAGCGTCAGGGGAACGCAGCAGTCGCATAACGCCATCAGCGTGTAGGTGAAGAAGAACGGGAACCAGCAGATGACGAACACGCCTATGACCACGGCCAGGACAAACGTGAAGCGCTTTTCCCGGTTCTGACGGCCCTTCCACAGGCTGGTCTTGACGGACTGGCAGGCCTCAAGTTTTTCGGCGTCTCCCGGTTTGATTTGGCTCAGCTTGGTCTTTCCCTTCGAGCTCTTCTTCTTGAGGGAGCACGGATTGGAGACCTTGTGGTCCGAGGAGGACGATTCCTCCATGTCCACGCCGTTTAACTCGCCCTTGTCGTCCGGATCAGCGTTCGGGGCCCCGTTGAGCTTCTCATGAGGGTCGATATCCTTCTTCCCCGCTTCCTTTTTCCTCCGGTCCCCAGGAGGCGCTCTGGTTCTCTTCTTGGCGATCTGGTAGATTCGGACGTACACGAGGACCATGATGATGCAGGGCAGGAAAAACGACCCGATGGAAGAGGAAATAATGTACCATTTTTCTTTGTTGATCTCACAGATGTTCCCCTCTTTCTTCTCTATGGTTATGAGGGGCGGGAAGGAGATCACGGCGGCGATGACCCAAACGATAAAAACGATGCGTTTGATTCGTTGCGGCGTGCGCTTGAGGTTGTACTCGATGGCTTGCGTGATCGACCAGTACCTGTCCAGGCTGATGGCGCACAGGTGAGTGATGGAGGCCGTGCAGAAGAGGACGTCCAAGGCCAGGTAGATTTCGCACCACACCTGTCCAAAGACCCAGGAGCCCATCAGCTCATTCGCCAGCGAGAACGGCATCACCAGAGTGGCCACCAGTATGTCGGCGGAGGCCAGCGAGACCAGGAACAGGTTCTGGGGAGCCCGGAGAGCTCGGCTCGTGAACACGGCGATGATCACCAGCACGTTCCCGAAGACGATGAGGAGGATGAGGAGCCCCACCAGAACGCTCAAAGGAAGGGCCACTAGCAGGGTGTACGACTGTTCTGTCCCATTGGTCGCATTGTCACACCCCATTGCTGAGAATCACTATCTCTTCCTCTCACAACTGAAATTATGTATTCAGTTGATGGCACTTCATTCTTTTCTGTGTTATTGAAGGCAAAAGTGACATTTTTGGTCACTTTGACATCTAAAAAAATAAGGAGAAAAATTATATCATTGGTGAAATGCATGTTTCACACACATTTTTTTCAAGTAAATAAGGTGAAATGTATGATTTTTTTCCTTTTTAAAATGATTTAAGTCGTTTAATTGCTTATTAAATACATTTCGCCTTAGTTATTTGTGGGGGGAAATGTGCTCTCATACTTTGTTTTAAGAAATACCATATTATTATTAATATTACAGAAAAAAAGTAAGTAAGGAATGGACCTTACCTTAGTGGGGAGAAAAGCCTGATACGACACAAACTTCTTAAGCCATCCGAGAAATCTTCCTCAGAGTGTAACTTCTCTTTTTAAAGTCGCTCGGTGCGACAAAAACGGCATGATTAATTCCTCGCATCTCTTCGGTGGAGCGTGTGAAGAGCGCGCTTCATCAGCAGCGCTCAACTCAGCTGTGCGCGCGCAGGATCTTAATCGTGTTAGCTGTGTGTGTGTGTGAGAGAGTCTGGCTCGTGTTAGCTGTGTGTGTGTGTGTGTGTGTGTGTGTGTGTGTGAGAGAGAGAGAGAGAGAGAGAGAGAGAGAGAGAGAGAGAGAGAGAGAGAGACTTGCACGGCCACTGAAGAGCGAGTGAGTGCGCGCGCTCGCTCGCCTTGGTTCTAAACGACTTTCCCCCATTTCTGCCGTCCTTGAGCCACGCCCTCTTTCTCGTACCGTTGCTTAGCAGCAGCCGCCAGAAACATTCAAACCCACTAAAACACTTTTTATACGTGCCTGACTGGTTTAGCCTAAATCAATTAAACCATTTGTCTGTTTTAGTGATAAGAGAGAATCGACTAAGTGCTTGTGTATTGGTGATGCATAATCATCAACTCGATGAACAACGTGCAAACACTACACATACTTATTTGTTATATATTGTTATATAACTCAATTATGCAGTAGTTTATGATCATTAAGTTGTTTTATATACGCTGAGGTGAATTTTAAACCAAATGTTACCCTAAAAGTAAAGGAATATCTTTTAGATCCGACTGAAGTAAAAAGATTTGCACTCACTTAGATCCTACTCGTGTCGATGGCGTTTCCAGCGCTGAAAATCAGCTATTTAAAAATTCCCTCACATTTCCAGGCTTTCCATGGCCGTGGGAACCCTAAAATTATCCTAAAACGTTACTGCAAACTAGTTTTTTTTTTTTCACAGACTAGGCAAAAGAGATGAATGAGAGAGAGATAAACCACGCAGAGAAAGTACTGAGTCAGGAGCGGTGAAACAGCGACACCTGCCGGAAATGTAAGATACCGCCATCAACGCTTACACTCCGTTTCTTGTGGCCACCAGTCTGTCTATATTCGCGAGGAGCTTTTTAAGCAGTATTGACGGAGTTTAAACCGAATCAATTAAAAATGTTTACATTTAAAATGTATTTTTTAAACTCATTTGATTCTCATTAAGACGAAAAATTGTTTTTATGATCATGATATTTAGGAGAAGGGTGTTTTTTACTGAGACTATAGACAGACATAGTCTAACAGGCAAACAAATAGCCAAAGTGAGTTTTCATAGTTTTATATTCTCTCTGACAGAAGCAAAAATTATTGATCTGGGCTGGAAATGTATGACGCATATTTGACATTCGTAAGGCAGTCAAATGAACATTTATTTGAAGAATGCTTATCAAAGCAAAGACTTGATCTGACGGAAGAGGGTCCTGTTACTCGTTCGGGCTGAGTCAGAAAGAAAGAGAAATCAAGAGTCACCTTTAAGGCTGTTTTTTTTTTTTTTTTTTTTTGTCTTTTCTAGAGAAAGTAGGTTAGACATGTCCGCACAACACTTGATAGCCTATGAAGAGTAAAAAAAGAAAATAAAAAAAAGAAACATTTTGCAGTTACGAAAGAGCAACACTTTTATCTTTTGCACTTTTTTACATCCCTGTCCACACAACCAGACAAATATGAATCTTAAAAAAGAAAGAAAAAAGACAGAAAATCAACATGCTTGTTTCCTATACATAGCAAGGCAAGAAAAAAAGCAGGAAACATAACATTCCTATGTTTAAAAAACAAAACAAAAACAAAAACCATGGAATATGAACTTCATTTATACAGCTTCAATGGCTGAAATGCACAGACAATATAAAAAAATAAACCATATCCTTAAGCTCCAATCATAAGGATTCACCAGAACAATACAAGATCAAAATCAAAAACTGCCACCGCGGCTGATTATAACTGCACTGTCATTATTCACCATCAAAAGTACAATTATGTTTTCATTGTCTTTGTTTTTGTGACTACATTCCTGATTTGTGATGCATTCTCATCCAAAACGGGTCACACTGTTAGCCTACCTAAAAACCAGCCTCGCT
Organism: Scardinius erythrophthalmus; assembly: GCF_964197995.2. NCBI lineage: Eukaryota > Metazoa > Chordata > Actinopteri > Cypriniformes > Leuciscidae > Scardinius > Scardinius erythrophthalmus. Next base: position 29,654,788 of record NC_138234.1, read on the forward strand.
CTCCTGCATAAATGGCACATAAATTAAAAAAAGATAAAACTTAAATGGGACACGTCACAAGGCCGTGCCCCTAATGCACGTCTCACTTGAAGTACTCAAAGGCATTTATTGTCACATAATTCCATTTTTAACATCTAGCTATTCCCTCACACACACACGCTCACAAAAGAAAACTCAAATGTACAGTTCTAAGCTTATACAAAACCAGGAATGCAATGCCTCTGGTGTATAGTTAAGCATGAACAGAGAAAGCCCTTTTTACAATGTTTGTATTTGTATTCTCGGCCGAGAGGGAGTTCATCTGTAGCAGAACGTCTATGCTGGCAGAACCGGCCCGAGAACCCAGTCCGAAACGTGTCTCGCGCGGGGCCGGCTCTCTCGCAGCATCACGTTTCCAGGAGGTCCGTAAGCAGCAACAGGTTCTGCTGGTTGATAAAAAAGCAGCGATTTGTGTCCTTTTCATGGCCCCACGAATGCGAAGTGCCTTTACACTGCTGCCAACGCACACAACGTCTTTACGGATCAAAGGAAAGAGCGAGAGGGAACGTGGAAAAGAAAAAAAGCGTGGATACAGAACACCAACAAAATATTGGCTTGAGAAACTAGGTGGAAATTTACAGTCACTTGATATAATACTAAACCAAAAGAAATTCCATCTTTTCTTGAAAAAGGCAAAAATAAAAATAAAAATTTCGGTTTTTAGTTGCAATACTTGATCTGCACCATGCGAAAGTGATATGAACTCTTTTCTTTTTTTAAATGTGTAGAAACAAACTAGTCAGACAGAAGTTTAAATCAAAACATTTAATCAAGAGAAAGAAGAATAAGGTTCTTAATAGAATGGTAACGTTCGAATTTGCTGAGGCAAATGTTTTTCATTCATTGCTATAAAATATACATGATAGAGAATTAAAATAAAAGATAAAATACTTCAGAAACAACAACAATAATAATAATAATAACAAATGCCCCCATCCATATGTTTAATCGGTAACATGAAATATCACGACCCTTTTACTTGAGGAGGATGCCAAATATCAGTACAAAGTGCATTAAAGGCAGCAGCATTAGAGGGGCGGTGTGTGGGACGAACGGTGCAACAAAACAGTAACCAACCGTTGATTAATATTCTGGAGCAGAAATCAAGAGGTGAAGTTTAAAACTGGTCCGATGACACGGGCCAGGAAATCCTTCAAATGCAGAATAATAATAAAAAAAAAGGGATTGAAGTGATGTTGAATGGGCGTTTGGCATTCCTCACAGTAAACGTGGGCCTTTAACTGCTAGCATTGTTCAGCACCTGATATGATATGTAGATGCGGCTCTCACGTATAGGACACAAGCAGAGCGCAACACTGTGGATATGGCAAACAAGTAAACAATCACAAACCCCGCCTCCAGAACAGAGACCCCCGATACCAGGGTGACGCACTAGCTTGATAAACCCATGATGTGATTGCTGTCAAAAGTGATTTTTGATTCATCCGTTGCTTCGTTTTCACTATATCGCAGAAAGAAAGAAAAGGAATTGCAGTTTTAAAACGTCCGAATAGCGAACAGGAATGAATATTTCCAAAAGGGACCGACAAAATAATCAACAATCATTACGGAATAAATTATACTTAGCAAATTCATCCTTTTTTTGTATTAAAAACCTCTTGGATATTTATGTTCAGACACAAACCACCCAACTGCACTGGATAGGCACAATTCTAGAATAAACAACAATAAAAAAAGAAAAGAAAAACGCACTAAATTTTGTTCACTGCTTCCAAACAGGTCCTCTGTACAATAAAAAAAAAAAAAAAAAAAAACTTTTGGTTGTGGGATGATAAAAAAAAGAAAGAAACTGTGGCTAAAATCAAATCAAATAACTCGCATACAGTATGGCGGCAGCAGCAGCAAAAAAATGAACTCGTAGAAATGTTTTGTTTTTGCATACAACTGTTTCCTGGCATCGAAAACCCCCTGTAATGACTTTCAATAAATTGGCAAAATGATTGGAACATTTTAAGAGCGCCTCTTCAGAATCACTAATGTACATTAATTTTGGCAACAGACGTCTAGACGTTGTTTTCTACGGGGGGGTAAAGGGGACCTAATTGGCTATGATTCCTCCATCGATTGGAACCCAGTTGCGCAGTTTCTTGTCCTAGATATAATGAGCACGGCGGCACGGTAACGTCGCGTGGCGATTGGGTTTCCTCTTTGTTGCGGTGTGCGAGCGTCTCAGACCATGGCCCGGTAGGGACCCTGCATCTTGAGGAACTGGATGATGAAGGAAGGGCCTCCGGCGACGATCTGCGGTGGGAGGTGGCTGAGGGGGCAGTTCTCGATGCTCATGATGGACAGCTTGCTGCACAGGGCCAGCTCGAACGGCAGACTGTGCAGGTTAGGGTTGTCGTTCAGGTACAGGTCCTCCAGGTTCTCCAGTGTGCCTGTGGGTGGGACAGAATCAGCTGTGAGTGAGTTGCATGTGTGCGTGTGTGTGTGTGTGAGGGCGGCGGGCGAGGTCGTACCGATCTCCTCTGGTAGGTGCTGCAGTAGATTCTCTCCCAAGCCCAGGTACGTCAGGTTGGTCAGGTGACCGATTCCTCTCGGCAAAGTGGTCAGCTGGTTATTGGTCAACACAAGTTTCTGCAAGTAAACGCTTGAAATGAGCTTCACAAATCAAAACAAATAGTATGACAGCATCCCTACGGTTCATCATGTGTCCTTTGTGGATAAGGCATTTCCAGAATGCATTGCAACAAACAAACAGAAGGATAAAAATAATCCAAACATACTTGTAATTTTTAGTACGGAGTGAAGCGAAACAATCGAGGTGGGAGGAAAAATTATACTTCAATGCTTTTGCGTTCTTTCGCAAGACTTTTGTTTGCTTTGCTTTTGCTTGAAAAACGTTGAGGTCTGAAATTTTCGTATTCGTCATTCGGTGGCTCCAAAACACCTCTCAAAATGCTTGATACGGATGCGAAAAACGAATCTGATCCGAACCCGATGACATATCAGCCATGAGGTTATTTTATATAGCAGAGAACAACCAAAAATAGAAAGAAATCGGGATGACAAAGTTACAATCAAGTAAAATTAAGCAAAGTTAGCAGGAGTCTCACGAAGGCACAGCATGCAGCGTAGGTTTCGTTCTGAGTGGAAACATGACGGAAGGCGAGTGCTGAGAGAAATTATTTGAAAGAATGCATGAATGAATTAATTATTTGAATGCATCTCTAAGGGGGAACCAACTGTGTTTAGAAAAGTTTCGCAGTGTTTATAAGCGCAGCGCTGCAGTGTTTACAGAGGTTACTGGGGACACTGCTTTAATTCTGCTGTACCATAAGCGCCACCTACTGACACAGAGTGGATTCACATCGCCATTCAGTCAGTCTGCCTTTATTGTTCAGACAGACCCAAATCTTTATTGTTAATTTTAAAAGACAAATGGAAAATCAATCTAAAGGGCCGTACACACTGGGACGAATATCGGCGTGCGTTATTCGCCAGCGTTTTTCAATGCGTTTTTTGTGTTCACACCCAAGCGATTTTCACTGACGATGAGCCGAGTGAAAACGCAAATTCATTCCCTGACATTAGATGCCGCTTAATGTAAAACAGAAATACCCCGGTACACAAGGTGGCGCTGCGCAACTTTACGCTTCTGACACTCGCTTGTCACTCAGAAGAAGAGAGCAAGTATTTACGCGCTTGTCAAAATCATACCAGCAGCTCTACATTCATCTTGCCTTGCATCTTCCTCGTCTTATTTCTTCCCGGCAGTATAGACGCTACTTGGCGTATATCTTCTTCGCTGTTACGTATGTGTGCTCGGCAAGACCGTTTTGTGTTTGAGTGCCCCCAAGTTGTGTTTTACTGCAACTTCAGAAGCTCCAGACACGTGAGCAAAAGCGCCAAACTCATTGGTAGGATAGTTTTTGACGCCAAAAAAAAAACAAAAACAAAAACGAACCCGAGGCGTTTTTTAAAAAATGACGCTTTTATGCGTGCCGGTTTTCGCGTCGGTGTGCACACTCACATTGGCGCCCTTTGTTTAGTCACGAGGCGTTAAACGTCGGCGAATATCGCGCAGTGTGAACAGGCCTTAAAAATATTAACGCTACAATTAATAAGGTATCCTTGTTAATGAAGCAGATAAAATGACAGTAATTTATAATACTGACTCAGTCTTTTCATAAAAATTATTTAACCCTTTCACACGTACGATCACACCGGTGTGATCAGTCTAGGCTGGTCCCTGGAGCGTACGATCACACCGGTGTGATTAGAACGGTCAGTGCATCACGTGACCAACTGCTAAATTCAAATGTGCTTTCGCGCGTTGGCTGACGCTGAGCCAAAGACAGGCGCGCTCAGAGCTGTCATATATCATCACTTTTCAGTGTTTTCAACCACATAATGTTTATTTTAGGTTTTAGACATAAATTCACATAAGTACTAAAAATAAAAATATACAATTTTACAAAGTTTATACAATACACACTGATGTCTATGGAAGAGGCAATAATAATCCTTTTCATTATAATTATACACGTTTTATTCATATCAGATACACATTGTGTAAGTAACTTTAAAGTTTACTCTGTTCTTCTCCCAGATAACCAGCCACTTACTTTTATGTATTTCGGGAGAAGTGGATGAATTCACGTGTTGTAAATCCAACAGATCCGATTCTCTGAACTGCGTCTGCGGCACAAACTAACATGGCGGCGCCCATCGCGCATACAGCTCAACTAACGCGATCGTTATAAAGGTGTTTAAACAACAAAACACTTCCACTTGCATATATTTAACAATCGGAATATCATATATTTCATACCATAGCTAACAAATTTGTGAATATTTTGAATAAAAAAGGTAAAATTACATAAAAGCAGATTATCATTCATTCAGCTCTGTTGTTGCTGCGGTGTGTCACGTGACAAGCAATGACGCGTCACCATGGAAACCATAAAGTGACACGTTCTAAATAACGGTCGTCTTGAAAAACTCACGCTGGGGGGTCAGTCAGAATATTTTAAACTTACGTGTGAAAGGGTTAAAACCTGATATGAGGTTTATCTTTTTTTTTTTTTTACTTGTAATACATTTTAGTAGATAACATGTTATGTTGCAAGTCACTCCTTTAAAATCTGGCCATCATTTTTAATGCTATTATTTTAAATGTTTATGCAAACAAAAAGTGCATATTGATGCTAATTTCAGTTGCTATTTGTTGGTTTTCGACATATAACTTGATTTCCCCGAATTGATTTCACATATCAGTACTTTCTGAACATATCCAGCACATTTTAACAATACCGTGATCATTTTAGTCACTTATAATCATGAAATTACATTTTTATACCCTTTCATCTCTAGTTACGTGTTTTTACAGTATAATATGCAATGTACTACTTTGCAAGAATTCTGCTTCTGTTCTTTCCTTTGACATTAAAGGGTGACGTGCATAGGGCTAGAAAAACTCTTTAAGGTGTAAAACAGTTTGGATAGTTGTTAATATGAGAGTTATGAGACATTATTTAAAGGGATTTAAAGAGAATTGTATAAAACAAGTAGCTCTTGGCCACTTTAATTTTTAAAAAGTAGCTCTCAAATAAGTTTGCTTGTTAAACTTCTGCAATCTTTCGCAAAGCATTTGCATTCCCCCATAAAATGGTGTTCTCTCGTAAAACACATGTATTTCCTGAAGAAACTCCGCTCACAGAACTTCAGAACTCACAGAGAGAATTAATATGAGGTGGGAGGAAGAACTATATTTCAATGCTTTTATGAGCATAAGTTTCATGGAGGAACTAAATACTTCAGCGAAAGAATTCAAATGCATTCAATTTAAATTTTTCCTCCCATCTCATTTATTTTTACATCACCATATTCCCTTAGGGGCTCCGTACAGTTCTGCAAAGTTTCAATATAAAAGTGTGACCTAACTTAAAAAATGTACACAATATTTGAGTAACATGCTAACAAAAGACTCCATTGGTAGCCTTAAAAGTCAGCTGCCTATGTAGACAAATGTCCAACCTGCAGATCCTTAAGGTAGGCAATCTCATTCGGAAGGGACTCCAGTTTGTTCTCCTCCAGGTCAAGCTCTCGTAGTTTCCGTAAGTTGCCAATCCCATGAGGCAACTTCTTCAAGAGATTGTTGGACAATATGAGGACCTGAAGGAACCAATGGAAAAACAGAGTCAAAACACTACATGACAAAAATGGGTTTGCTATCATGAAACTCAGTGATCTGTTAAAACACAGAACATGAAGTCACCTCTAAAGACACAAGTCCGCAGATATCCTCTGGAATCTTGGTGAGCTGGTTTGTTGCCAGGTTCAGCTCCACCATACTGGTCCACGTCCCAAAATCCAGCGGAAGAGATGTTAACTGGTTGTCCTGTAAATATGGTTAAAAAAAAAAAAAAAAACATTAATTTTTCACATTTACATACTTGGCCATGCAAAACTAGCCACAACGCTGCTTGTCGGTCCAGGACAAAACAGCCCACCCACAAGCCTCTACCATCTTCTGCTCTGTAGTTAAAGCCTGTGTCCTGAAAGGTTTCCTACATGTCTTCATGTATGTGAACAATCACCTTCATATTGAGCTTGCTGAGCACTTTGGCTCGGGAGAAGATGCCAAAGGGGATCTTGTTGATACGGTTGTGCTCCATGTTGAGCGAGTAGATGGTGGAGAACTGGGACGGGCCGCCCACTGGGTAAGACTGGAAACAGTTCCGCGCCAGCGTCAGACTCGTCAGGTTCACCAGACTGGACAGAAGCCCCTGAGGAGGAACAGACAGATGATCGATAAAACACACACAAACGGGACAATGGCAAATAATAGACTGAAGACTGAAAATGATTAAAAGCTAGAATGAGCAGAAGCAAGTCTCACCTCTGGTAACACTGAGATGTTGTTGTTCTCAAGGTTGAGCTCTTCCAGCTCTCGGCACTTCGCTAAAGATCGAGGGATTGCTGATAGGCGGTTGTATCTCAGACCCAGACGGTTTATACTCGATAAATTACCTGAAACAGTAAATTAATGTGAGAAATGACACCAATATGCTGAAGTTTATGGTTTAAGGGCCAGATTTACTAACAGCTTGGTCGGAGCAAACCCTCTTTTGGCGTTAAAAACTACTGTCAGGATTTACTAAAGACACACAGTGAAAAATCAGCGCTGAACAGGCTTGGACAGGGTTATTTTTGCGGCTGATCTTATTGAATATGCATTTGAAGGAGTTTCCCAGTATTTATGGGAGGAAACCCTAGTGAAAAAAAAAGTATACTTTGTTGTATTTAAAATACATTCCCTTTTTCAATAGTACATTGCAAATATACTAATAAAACTATCTTTAAATATATTAAAAGTATATTAGCATCACGCTTTTACCCATTTTCACAATACAACTTTTAACACACTTTAAAATAATTGTACTTTAGTATATTTTCTAAAAATATATTTTACTTGAAGTGAATTTCTTTTTAAAGTGTATTTATTTGCACTTTATTAAAAATATATTTTAGGTATATTTTAACTGTGTGCTGGAAATGATCATTGTAACAATGCATTGAAAGTATACTTTCAAAATACGTTATAGTATACAATAGTATTTTGTACAAAGTATAGCTAAGTTTTATTAATCTAATAATGTACATTTGTTATTGAAGACAAAAGTATGCAATTTGTAGTATTTGGAATAAGCCACGGGTATTAATGAGCCTATACTTTTTACTCGAATATATCAGCCTCGTGGGCAAGTGCGCCGATATGTGCTTCAGGAGACCTGAGTTCGAGTCCCGGCTCGTGTACCTTTCCTGATCCCATCCCCCCCCCTCTCTCTCCCACCTCACTTCCTGTCTAGCTATTGTCCTATCCTAATAAAAGGCGTAAACGGCAAAAAAATATATTTTTAAATTAAATAAATAAATAAATACACTTATGGTATATTGCTTGTATGTTTCGAAGACACTCGTAATGAATTTGTAATGTACTTGTAACACAAATAAAGTACACTTTAATATCACTAATCAAGCATGTAATTATAGTCCCTACACAGGCATATACTTAAAGTATAATAAGTATACTTGAAGTTGGTCCAATTTAGTACACACTTAAAGTTATGCTTTACTACAATTTAATTAAAACTAAAATATACTTGCTACAAAATTAGTTGTTTCAAAATAGCACACTTCAAGTTAACTAATTAACACACTTGAAGTATACTGATAATTAGTCTGGCTGCAAGTATACTTAACATTTTTTTTTTTTTTTTTTTTTTTTTTTATCAGGGAAGTATTTAAATGAATTATGCAAGGTGATTTAATAAGGTTTGCGCTGGTCAATTTACTGATGTTTGCACCACTATTTACCACCAAAAAAACATGTTTTAAGAACATACGCTCTTGGTAGATTGTGTTGGTCATTATGGAAATTATCCGGCTGTGTCAGTGTTCTTTAATGTGCGCATCAGGAGATCACGAGCAGAACTTTCCACTCCCATCAGCGCTTTTATGGGATTTCGCTCTCACACTAATTTGCCCTGTTTAGTAAATCTGGTCCCAAATGTGTTGTCTGTGGTCCAAATACGTTTATGGTCCAAAACTGTTGATCTGGTCTTTACAAAGGCATATAGGCACACTTCCTCCACTGATCAGATTATACTTAATTAGACTATACTTAATAATGCTCACAAAACAACAAATTTCCCCAAAGCAGAAATGTAGAGTACAATTTTTGCTTAGCCACCAACGATAAGGAACCCAGCTTGAGCAGATCCTCACCTATAGTCTCAGGTAGGTCAAGAAGTTCATTGTGCTGCAGGTCAAGGTTGGTGATCTGAGTGCAATTGCCGATCTCTTTAGGAAGGTGCTCCAACTGGTTGTGGGCTACATCCAGCGTGATCAAGTTACAGAGCTCACCTATAACACAAGCAGCAGAATCATCACAAACGAACACTCAACTTTTATACTTGCAAGAGATTTTATGGAATGACACCATATATCACAGAATATGGTCAGATTTGTTAACCAATCAGAAGACCCAGACTCAAAAGTCTCCCAAAGCAAGTCAATAATTATTTGAATGTTATGGCTAATAACCAATAAATCAATGAGAAACAACAACAAAATGTATTTACATATACATACCATATAGCCTATACACATACCATTTTGTCTAAATAATCCCCCAAAAAATTAATAGTTTTAAATGCTAAAAGTGAATTTAGGCCAGTGTTGTTATTAACTTAAACAAACTAATAAAAGCAGCATTTTCACTATTTAAAGTGCAATAAAATATAAATATTAGATGAAAAACTTCGCATAAAATGAATAAAAAACAAAAACTGACAATATAATAATGATGATATGTTAGTATATCATCATTAGTATAGTTTTAGTAAAGTTATAGTACAATAACACTGATTTAGGCATCACAACATCATAATGCACAGTATGAAAATGAATATTAATTTTGAGATTTTATGAAAAAATATTAATGCTTTTAAGTTTAAATTTAAGTGAGCGTTTGATGATGGCATATGAAAAAATATTGGAAATGAGCATGTACAGTTAAATATCCAATATCAATCAATACGGCCATTATGTATATTTTTTTTCGATGGACATTATGTGCCTTTAAAAAGTAAAAAAAGGAATAGTTTTAAGCAGCAGCGGCTCACTCACCGATCTCCGCGGGCAGCTGTTTAATCTTGTTCTCTCGGATGCTGAGCATGGTGAGTTTGGACAGATTCTTGATGTCCTTCTCCACGGTGGTGATCCGGTTGAAGCGCAGGTAGAGCGTGGTGAGGGAGGTGACGCGGTACACCACGGCTGGGATCTCCCGCAGCTTGTTGTGCCGCAGGTCGAGCATACGCAACTTCTTCAGGTTGTCCAGCGAGTCGGGCAGGCTGGTGAGAGAGTTCTCGCTGAGCGCCAGCGTCACCAGTCCTGACAGGCATCCCAACTCAGGCGGCAGACTTTGCAGCTTGTTGCTGTACAGGTAGAGCTCGGTCAGCTGGGTCAGCTCCTTAATGGTAGAGGGCAAGAGATGGATGGATCTCTTGGACAGGTCCAGGCGCATCGAGTTCTCCTCACGGCACTTGTGCAGCTCCTTGATGACCTCTGCGTTGCTGGCTTTTTTGCGCGTGCTAGGCGGCGGGTTGGGCCGCTTTATCGTGCTGTCCAACGTGAAGGCCACCGCGGGCGAAGCGCCGCTCGTGTCTTTCTTCCCGTCTTTGGCATCTTTCCCTTTGGTTTTGGATTTCCCTTCAGCTTTGGGTTCCCTCTCCTTAGAGTCTTTATCTTTGCCCAGAGTACTGCTCATGGCGAAAGCCCCGCTGCCCAATGGCACATGGGACCCTCAGCCTCTCGCTCTCTTTCTATCGCTTTAGTATTTTGCTCGTTATTCAAGGGCAGAACCAAAGGGAGGGGCTGTTATATCGGTGTGTGCTCATACATACCCGTGTTCCTTCACCAGTGTCGGTGGACCGAGGCAGCCTGTACTCCTGCAGGGGTTAAAACTCCATAGGGGCGACGCGTGTGTGTTGTAGTCGGTGTGGCGAGGAGGCCAGCAGCCTCATGCTTGTTTCAACTGCACTCTTTCCCTCGGCTCGGCTAGAGCTGTTCTACACAGACAGGTCGCCGGGATTCACATCCTTTGGCTGTTGAACAAAACAAACAGTTTCAGTTAAGACACACAATGCCCCAAAGATGGGAATGACTTACAGACAAAGTGTCGTTCAAATTCAGATGTGAGAAAGTTCTTTAAGAGCTTCCCTCAATGACGCAAATATGATGCTGCTATCTAATAAGCATACAGTTCCTTCCTGTATGCTTGTACCACAAGCGCTTTCAGGAAGAAGCGGCATCAAGTCATTCAGGCCGTCAATGGTCAACCACTTGAAGCAATTATGGGCAATTAAATCTCAAATCTCTTTCGGCGATGCATCAGAGGATCCTTTACTGGTGGATTTGCGGGAACATATTAACTACCCAGCAAGAAAAATTATATAGGGTGCTAAGCTTCCACGATGGGAAAAGCCTTAAAGCGTTTCACTGATAAGAATGCATTAGATTCATTTTAAGGGTGTGGACAAAACCAGGCTAGTTTCTTCCGAAAGCACAACTGGACCTGAAATAATATAGTTGGCTTTTTAAAAGCAATTAGTTAAATATTATCAGGAAAATATTTTCTTTCTATTCCGATGCATAAAAATGATTTGCGTGGAATGCCTCTGCATCACACGACTTACATTAACAATGTATTTTAAGTATAAAACAATTAAGAGATGAGGTGCCGTTAGAAGCTCCGGTTGCTAAAGAAACTGTTCTGAGACGACTGTTCATGCTAAGTCATATTACACATTGAATTACAGTATGCTATCACATTGCTCCAGCCTAAAAAATAAGCATTTTTAATGATATTTCAGCAGTTTTGCATCGGGTTTCCATCAACCACCTTTACCTGTGAGATGCCAGGTGTCTCACGATGTTCATTAAATCACTAATTACATTCAACACTCAGTAAAACGTCAACCAAATCGGATCAGTAAAGCCTCAGTACTCTGCTAGATGCTATCTTTGCATAAGCATGTGTTCCTCTGCCCTGTATTGTGCAATTCAATGTGCGGCTGAAGTGTGCGTGTGCCGAGTCCAAGCTCAGATCAGAGCTGCAGAAAGGTTAATGCCGCTGGGAATAATCTCTGGGAGTGCCCTTCAAAGCTCAGGCCTCCCGCAGGTCAGAAGACCTTTACGGCCAAAGAGTCCAGCTCGTCTACAATAATAATAATAATAAAGCAACGTGTAGACGCACATGAACACTCTGACAGATACTGACAGATGGCATATGCACCACACTCCTCACATTAAGACAGCAATGTGTCATACATTAACTGACCTCCACTATCACTGAATGTGTAACTGAGGTTACCTGAAGATAAGCCAAAATAACTTTTAGTTTCGTGACCTTCCACCGACTAATCTGGCTTACTTCTTGAGAAGAGCGGAGTCCCCAGAGTGAGTTGCAGCAGTTTCTGCTGACCTGTGTCCATGGAAAATGCTTCGATTGAATTGTAAACAGGTCACTTTGTAAGCCACTTTGAAGCCTTTGATTTACTGCGGGATCTGTATGTTTCCACTGTCAACTTTAGATGCTGACACTCTTATAGCGTGAAATCTCCTTTAAATCAGAGGCAGGTAAGCCCACACAACTCCAGATAAGCTCCCTAGAAATCTCAAGGCTGTGATATTTCGCAGAAAAGCCACTTCTGAGCAAGACACTGGTTTCGCAGAACCGGTCTGCCATGCGGGAAGAGTAAAACAAAACAAACATTTGCAGTTCAATATCCAAATATGAACAGAAACCCATCCAAATAAATACGTATACAGAAAACAAAAAAGGCTTTTGAAACATGGGCTATGGTAAACTGTAAAATGGTTTCCATCTCTTCCCTTTCTAACAGGGATGGGCAGAAGCACTCAAAAGTGACAGCAATGATTGATCATAACAATACATTAAGAGTGGGATTTTTTCAGCTTTTCTAAATAGTTCATACCAATTGATTATCAGCAACAAATATACACAAATGTGTCAAAAAGAAGCTAATTTGGATCCACAGATGGTGCAAGATCCTGAGAAAAAGCGTCAAAACCAACAGTCAAAGACTCGAGTCTACTTGAGTAGGCATAACCAAAGCGCCTGTGTGTACTTTCTAGGGGTGTAACAATATATTGTTAAATCGATATATCGCAAAATAAAATTGTGACAATATGTGTCGGAAAACGGAGATGTGAACAATGAATAGTTCATCCAAGATATGTCGTTTCAAACCTAGCCTACACGATTTTCGTTCATCTTCCAAACACAAATGAAGGTATTTTTTACGAAACCTGAGAGATTTTTGCTCCTCTATTTAAAATCCCTAAATTTCCCAAAAACGTTCAAATTAATGTGCATGCATGACACGCGATAACAACATATGGGTGAGTAAATGGAGAAAGAATTTCAATTTTTGTATGAATTAACCCTTTAAAGTTTGGGAATAGTCACTGACACACGCTTTGCGATTAGAACTATGATCGATTGCATTGATCATCTGAAGAGCACACATGCTGGACCGGCACTCAAACATCATTTATTTTTCATCATTTACAGTTTTGGAACTATTAAGATTCAGTGTTTTAAGTGGTTTCTTATGTAAGTGCATTAATCGAGGGAGACACAGGACATAGCACTAATAGAGTCTGTTTGTGCGTGGCTTGTCTGTGATCCAACCAACGCCTGCACTGAAAGCGCGAGTGTGCTGTGTGAGAACGTTTACAGAGTTTCAGTAACAGTACTGCATCAAACTACTATATATAATGTTGAATATAACGCATAAAGATGCAACGGGGGAATATTTGTGGGTCCTGATAACGGCAAATGTCTGCACGAAACTTAATGCACGGATCCAATATACTGATACACACGCGATGTATTTCTCGCCTGTTTACGTTCACTTAATACATAACCGACTATGTTTGCATTTCAACATCATTTTGCGTGAATTTGTCCGTTCAAGTGCAAGACGACAAGAAAAACAGCTCAATTTAGTATTCTGAGACACAGTTTTCCATGTGCGTACAGAAAGCTTCTCTCACAGCGCGAATGCAAATAATAAACTTTCATGAGCCTTTTTTGGACTGGCCCCGCCCGGCTCATCAAGCAGTCCTTAACTTCGAGCCCTGCCCAGCGCTTTTGTTATTGTTTTGTGCCAGTCCGAATTAGCACTATCAACACCGGGAGATGACGGCATGACTAAATGGTCATATTAGAGCATAACAACTCGCATCGAACAAAGTGACTGTTTTTATCTCTGTTGTAACATATTGGGAAACCAGAATGTTCCTCGACAGGAGATTTATATAATGCAGGCAGCGGCTCTATCAGCGTTTCGTCTCCTTCGCTTGCCATGCTGAACTGCAACACACCAACATGTGTGAGGAACTGTGATGTCAACAACAGATTTGCATACTAACAGTGATTGGACAGCTACTCTCATGTAAAAAGCATGCAGAGCGTATCCATCGACAGAAACATACATTAGAACTCTGTCTATCTGTTTTAGGCATTATTTCACCAAATCATATTATAGATGCGTCGTCAGATTTAAGAATTAACCGATGTGCAACCGTAGTGAAAACATTATGGTTCATTTTTTTACCGAGAACTGTTACACCGCTACTCTCTTACTAGGGCAGGGCGATTAACCGATTCGCGATTTTTTTTATGTTTAAAAAGTCAACTTAAAAACGTGACTACAATAAAATTCAAGTAACGTTCTCTTTATAAACCATCTGGTTAAAAAAGGTCAATTCTAAGTGCACCACACCTGAAGTGATCAACATGGAGTAAATGTAAAACAAATGACTTAATCTTTACAGAAAATATTCATGAAATATGAAGGCAAACTTATCTTAAGCATATCCTATATACAAGGGCTGCACGATTAATCAATGAATCCACACGCGGTTTGGCAAAGGCTGCGATTATTTTATACGCAGTTTGTCAGTTCACCACGGCTGATCGGTAGTAAATGCTGCTCCATCTGAACACCAGAGGGCGCTCTCACACACACACGCCAAATATGCCCCGCCGTGAAGTACGATAACACACATCATTCCAGGAAATCCCCGTCTGGCATCATACTATCGCTGTAGCTCAATAAACATAAACAGAGGACTGAAATGCTTTGATTGATTAAACATGACTAATAAACGCACGACTGCGTTATTCTGTGTAAGAAGGCACATCATCTCACAGAAGGAGGAGCTCAACTGTCGTTGTGAAGTGAGTTTGGAGTGAAAGCATGTTATTAAATGGTGTCTTTTGTTGGACAAGAGCAGCAAAATGCTTCTCATGTTTGGAAAGATGTTTGAAGCGTCTTGCTTTTTCAAATGCACGTTATAAGTGACTCAACATGTCAGCATGTCTAATTATAACGTTTGCTAACATTTTTTACTCAAAACCGCAATTTCTCGATTTAAAAATAATAAAATCGTGGCAAAACATTATATTTGAATTAATCGGGGAAAAAAATAATAATAATAATTCGCCCAGCCCTACTCTATCTTAGTATCGCCAATTAGGCCGTGTGCCCACCAAAGCGTTTTTTTTCACGCGGCTGGCGTGTTTTTTCAATTGTTTTCAATGGGAGCGCCGTGTTTTTAAAACACCATGAGCGTAACGAGGTGCTGAACGCTTTTTTCACGCTGAATCGCTCGGTGTTTTTTACAGGTCGTCGAGAGTTAAAGAATGTTCAACTTTGGGTAAAACGCAGCGCTCATCACTGTCACTTTTTACCCAACTGTCCAATCACAGTGGAGGAGGGGCGGGACTAATACCACACCGACCAACCGCCACATTCTGCTTCTACAACGTCAACAGATGACAACAACAAGCATAATAACAAGAGCCAGAGAATAAACATTACATTGTATCTACATTTTAATATAGAATCAACACAGAAACAATAGATGTGTGAAATGAGATACTAGTAGTAACACTTTCTCGGATATTACGTATCATAACAAGCGAAGTGCCTCCACTGGAAAAAATGCTGCGCTCGCGCGCTGCCAAAACGCTTAAGCGCCCATAGCTAGGCGTTTTCAGCAGAGCGTCTAGCGTTTTCAGCTGGCATTTTGCGCCAATTTCCCAGGAAGTGACAAAGTTTTTGTTCTCTTGAACACCTGGGATGGAGACGCTGCTTTATTTGCAAATGTTTTATGCGATATTCCAATTTTGCACATAAGTTAGGCTAAATATGCTACTTTGGATAGAAACATAGCTAGTGTGGCTCTTACAATTGCGTATGACTTAGCTTAACTTGTTTCTGAAATATTATAACTGCTTAAAAATTTAAAATCTGTATCCCAAAATCATCAACATTTGACAACAGATTGAGAGGGCAGCGAATACTAGATTATTATATTGATCATTAGACATAATAGTTATCAGCTGTTGGACAGTGCATCTCAAATGAAAAAAAAAAACAGGACAGTTAATATGGAGAACACCAGAGAGATTCTGGATGTGTGTGTGTGTGTGTGTGTGTGGTGGGCGAAGGCTGTTGAACAGCACAGTAAGGAAGGGGTCATCCTGCACAACTTTCTCCTAATCTCACATCCGACTGCAGGAAAAAATACATCTTTCCTCCCTTACCACACATCTAACATACTTGCATCAGCCCGGAGAGATGATGCATCTGATATTTATAAAACAGATCCTCAAATGCACAGGAATGCCAACTAAGACAGAAGCAAATGACAATTGTTTATCATAGCTCAAAACTGCATGGCTGAGTGCAATACTGGGGTGATGTATAAAGTCTACATTAGTTCATATTTATTTAGCAAAATATGACAACATCACTTGCTCAGCTCCACTGTAGGATGTTGGCTTTAAAACAAGGCCACCAAACCCACAGCATTCTGCCTAAATAGGTTACAGATGCACTTGTACACATGCTACAAATAACACACACACGCACAAAGTCGAATCAGAACAGGGCATTTTTCCTGACATTGCAGCAAAATATCCCCAAATGACAGATTAGTCTTCAATCTCAAGCATCTGACAAATTATTAACAACAATTTAAGTGTCACACTAGGCACCGTAATAGTCTTTCTGAGAACTGAAAGCACACAGGTACACAATGAAACCACAACAACGACAACATAAAAGTGAAAATCAAGAGCTTTGAATAAGACTTATAACTTCTAGTGAATGTATTTCAATGTAGATTAGGGCCTACATATGTAACCCTGCACATCAACGGGACAGGAAAAGATGCAAATGCCCAGTTTAGTATACCAATAGACCAGATTATCGTCCTACAACACATTTGCATGTATAATAAAACGTTTAAAATGGTAAACAATAACAAAATCTGATGTGTGAGGGGGCTCAGAGTACAAAGCGTCTGTTTTGATATGGCTAACTAGCTAAACATTCCTTGCTATTAAACCACAGAAACACCATAAATGTCATTAATACCGACTAACATTATGTAGGTTTCAAAAGATTTAAAAAAAAAAACGGAAATAATCCGAGCACATTCGCTGTGTCGTGATATATGACAGCATACACGGATAGCTAGAAAGCTGGCTAAGGAAATCTCTCTGCTAGCATTAGCCACCCTTCAGCTGCGGCTAACAGGCTAGCAGCATTAGCCCTGCGCGAGCTCCCACAAAAAAAAAAAAAACAAAAAAAAAAAAAACACCATAAAACACAAATGTCACCTCACACTTCTCACCAAACTCGTACATTTTGGAATAAGCGGCCTCATCTTGACGACAAAACGATGAACGTCCCGTAGTTGAGGACTTAAATGTTCGTTCTTCTTTTCATACAGGCCCTCTGTGAAAACAAACTGTCATCCGCCAAACGGCACTCGGATCAGCTCGAGCTCAAAGCGGGAAGAGCTCAATCCGCAGCGAGAGCGTGCGCGTGCGTGTGCGCGTGCGTTCGTGATGGAAAGTCCGACTCTTTTCCACGAATCGTTTTTTTTCTCGAACGGTTCGTTTTAAAGAATCAGTTCAAAGGTGTCAACGAATCTTTCAGTCATCATGAAATCACACATGACAATACTGCAGTATTTATTCGAAATAATCATAATCTTTAATCAAAGTGTTTACTGACATGAG
>NC_138234.1:29677482-29679982 GCF_964197995.2 Scardinius erythrophthalmus
CCGTCCGTCCGTCCGTCCGTCCGTCCATCCATCCATCCATCCATCCATCCATCCATCCATCCATCCATCCATCCATCTATCTATCTATCTATCTATCTATCTATCTATCTATCTATCTATCTATCTATCTATCTATCAAAAATAATAAATCGTATGAATTTTCCACCTTCATCAGTCAAAAACATTACACGTCATTGTCGCTAGGCGGCAGCAACGGCTTACTTGTCTCGCGACAGACACAGCGCGTGCGAGTCGAAGCTGAACCGGAAGTGCGTATAACACCAGCTGATGAGATAAACGGTACATCCACGAACCGAAGCAAATTTCATGTTTTTGTATGTTTATTTAGAGTGCAGTATCTATATGGATGTAATAGTCTTTTGCATTACATTAACAGGAACCTTGCGGAAGCACAATGCCAGAAGTGAAGTCAATGTTTCGAGAGGTTCTGCCTAAACAGGGTGAGTTTCTCCACTGGTGTAGTTTAGTTTTGCCCAGCAGGCTTGTGGTCGATGTAGTGCGGGGCTTTCCAAAACCTCACCGCTACCCAGACCGAGTGAACATGACAGAGATGAACATCTGCAGCACTGTACAGCACTTGTACAGGTCTATCAGTCAGTGTTGTGTTTCATCCGTGCAGGGCAGCTTTCCATGGAGGACGTGCCCACCATGGTCCTCTGCAAACCCAAACTCCTGCCCCTGAAGTCCGTGACGCTGGAGAAACTGGAGAAGATGCAGCAAGAAGCTCAGGAGATCATTAAACGACAAGAACTGACTTTAAAGGAACAACAACAGACTGAAAAAGCAGAGTAGGGTACACTTCTAGGGATCAAGTGCACACTTCCATCACTACATGATATCAGCACATTTTACTCATGTATATATTTAGCTCATTTACTGTATGATGGTCAAATTACACTAGAATCTATATTTATGCATTATGAGGTTATGTGTGCTTTAATTCATAAGGCGGCGTAGGCAAATTAAGAATTATTTAGATATGTTTAAATCACTTATTTAAAAGAGGCAGGTCAGTTTCAGATCTATAGTTTTTATTAAACATGTCAGCAAGCTTATTCACAACAGTTGCAGCTGTGCTTGCGTGGTTTCAGTGGCTATATTCTCATATTCATTGTAAAACTATATGTCAGTGTGATTGTTGTTTTTTCTCTTTGAATAAAATGGCAGCTAATTAATCCATGAATTTGGGATTACGCACAGGCCTTTATATTTTTGTCTAGTTTTTAAATACGTTCCACTTTGTAAATGTCATTTAATTTTATACTTTTTTTAATCTTCAAATGTTCTTTACAAAAATAATAATACTTTATTCAGTAAGGACACATTTAATTAATCAAAAGTGACAGTAAAGATTTAATGATACAAAAAAATTTTTTTTTAAATAAATGCTGATCTTTTGAACTTTCTATTCATCAAATAATCCGGCTACCAGGAATAAAATATATTAAAATGGAGAACAATGGACAATATTACTGTATTTTTGATTAAAAAAAATATCTTGGTGAACATGAGATTTTCAAAAGCATGAAAAAAAATCTTCCACATACCAGTAATGACAAACTTTATTATTTATTATCAACCATTTTAAACAAAAGAGCAAGTAAGTACGTTTCACATCCACCAGTCTACTGAAATATAAAAATAAATGTGCTTGACACCTCTGTGAAATGATCCCAGCTGCTTTACATTGCTCAGTTTTGTCCTTATATCAGTGACCATCAGAAATGACACCTTTGAAAAGTCAAGGAGAAAATAAACTCAAGCACAGTCATACCAAAAGCAGCCCAGGAGGGAGAAAGAGCTTCCCCCCCTCACTTATAAAGCTATGTACACACATCCGCAAGTCTCTACAAACACTGCTAACTGGAGCACGTGAGCGGCAGTGAACTCGGGAATACAAAACATGGAATGACTAAGTCATAATTCTGGCACTTTCAGGGTTAGCTTATAAAGTCACATCAGAAGGATCGGGGGGGGGGGGGGGGGGGGGTTTACATCTCCTTCGGATTTGAAAAGTGCCACATCGTGTGTTCTGACAGGAGGAACGTTTTTAGTACTTAAACTTGCATGACAAATACAAGCAACTGAAAGGACTCCAGAACTCTGAGCGTCAGAGCAGGAGCAGCTGCCACAGAGAGGGCTTGTGGGACGCCTCGACTCAGAAGCTCAGCTTGAGGCGCCCGCCGTCTCCCTCACTCATGAACCTCTTCCTGCCCCTGATGACAACAAAACAAGACATTACAAAGTGTATTTGGGTACATGACAAATCAATTATGTAATAATAAAATATACATTTCATATGAATTGACAAAAAGGAAAGAACTGTTGTATTTGGGTACAGGACTAATATATATATATATATATATATATATAAAAAAAATTAAGTGGGTACATGACATATTTTTTGGGTAATAATAGTAATACATTATGTAATAATAAATATATAAATACATTTTATTTATTACTATTGATACATATA